>NC_081553.1:48403727-48536227 GCF_963082655.1 Stomoxys calcitrans | reverse complement strand
GGGCCCAAAACCTTAAATCGAGAGATCGGTCTATATGGCAGCTATATCCAAATCTGGATCGATCTAGGCCAAATTGAAGAAAGATGTCGAAGGGCCTAACTTAACTCACTGTCCCAAATTTCAGCAAAATCGGACAATAAATGTGGCTTATATGGGCCTAAGACCCTAAATCGGCGCATCGGTCTATATGACAGCTATATCCAAGTCTAGACCGATCTGGGCCAAATAGAAAAAGGATGTCGAAGGGCTTAACTCATCTTACTGTCCCAAATTGCGGCAGCATCGGACAATAAATGCGCCTTTCATGGGCGCAAGACCTTAAATCGAGAGATCGGTCTTTATGGCAGCTATATGCAAATCTGGACCGATCTGAGCCAAATTGAGGAAATATGTCGAAGGGCCTAACTGAACTTACTGTCCCAAATTTTGGTAAAATAGGATAATAAATGCACCTTTTGTGGGCGCAAGACCTTAAATCGAGAGATCGGTCTATATGGCAGCTATATCCAAATCAGGATCAATCTGGGCCAGATTAAGGTAGGATGTCCAAGGGCCTAACACAACATACTGTCCCAAATTTCAGCCAAATTTCAAAAATCGAATAATAAAAATGTCTTTGATGGGCCTAAGACCCTAAATCGGCGATCGGTCTATATGACAGCTATATCCAAATCTGGACCGATGTGTCCCAAGTTTAAGCAAAATCAGATAATAAATGTGGCTTTTATGGGTCTAAGACCATAAATCGGCGGATCGGTCTATATGGGGCTGTATCATAGTACAGTCCGATATAGACCATCTTCGAACTTATCCTGCTTATGGACAAAAACAACTATCTCTGCAAAGTTTTAGCTCCATATCTCTATTTTTAAAGGTTGTAGCGTGATTTCAACAGACAGACGGACGGACATGACTAGATCGTCTTAAATTTTTACACTGATCAAGAATATATATATACTTTATAGGGTCGGAAATGGATATTCCGATGTGTTGCAAACGGAATGACAAAATAAATATACCCCCATCCTTCGGTGGTGTGTATAGAAACATATCGAATTTTTTTTTTAATTCTAAATATTGGTTTAATCGCTCCACTGTTCACCAAAGGATAACTAATTTAATTATCCAAAAATGATTTACATGTACACATCCGATCCATTATGTCCGCGACACGAGCGGTATTAAGTTGGACTGTGTAGGGTAAAACGACATTTTGTTGGTAATGTTTGAGTAGGGTTGTAAATTAAGTTGACATGTGTTTGTTTTTACATAAAGGGTTTGAAAATGAATGAAAACATCTACCAACACACAGCCACCAGCGGCACACATTATAATAACATTGCTAATAAATAAGAGGGCCATGCTAAAATGTTCATTGCCGCAGTCTATTTGAACTTTATTATATGACAGTAAATCCCGGGTAATTTATTTGACAGCCTAGCCAGGGTGTCAACTTCAGTGGTGATATGGCAAATATTTATGTGCGAGTGGCCCTTAGATGGCCAAAGCCAAATTTGCCATTATATCATGTGTTGGCCCAAAAGAATTGCCCTCCATCATGGTCTGAAAACACTTGGACCTTGCATGGCTTTTGTATTGAAATTATTTTGATTTTATGGTTCAATAAACTTAAAATCAATTTTAAATGAAAGGGTTTATTTTAGTATTTTTAGATGCATGTACATCGTGACATAAAAGGTTCAATTTGTTTTCAAATTTAGCTAAGCAAAATGACAGTAATTAATGCGGAATAATGAAAGAAAATTGATAAAAATCAATGAATAAATTTTGGCTAAGAGAATATGATATGAGAATTTGGAACTATGGTAATTTTCTTGTTTTAAGATCAGTTAACATACATATTTTAAAACACACAAATTAACCTTAGCAACATGGTTTTTAGCGAACCTTAAATAAATTGAAGCATACTTTTAGGAGATATTAAAATAATATATGCATTAAGTGATTGGCTGTGCACTCTAAATATTGAAAAGTGAACTCGAAAAAAATGTTATGAATTACGGGATTAATAACGAACTCCCTAAGCGTTCTTTATTCTATAGACCACCGTGCCGCAGAGTTAAGCACGTCCGAATGTCACTTGGACGCCGAATGCCTGGTTTCAAATCCAAGGCTAAATATCAGAAAAAATTTTTCTTCATGGTCCTACCCTCACAAATATCGCTAGCATTTGTAAGGATAGGACCATGATGAAACATTTTTTCTGATATTTACCCTTGCATTTGAAACCAGGTATTTGGCGTCCAAGTGGTGTACTCGGCATTAAAAGGAGGCCCCATATCATTGAGCTAAAACTTGAATAGGACTGACTGTACGCATTGGTATGACAGAAGTATCCTCTATTCCTTATGTGCCTGTTCGATGACCACAAAAGTCGGTCTTTGACATAAGAAATACTCCAGCGTCTGGTTATTTTCTCCCATATCCTGCAAACTCAATCATATGTCGCATCTATTCTCCATAATAATAATACCGAACACCTGTAACGACAGACTTTTCTTCGCGCTGGAGTAAGCTCGCCGTGATCGAGGGTCCTTCACATAAGCGTATAAATTGTGAAACAGTAAGAGAAAAACGATTGGATGTGGGATTTGGACTAAGCTTTTTTATACCCTCCACCATAAGATGGGGGGTATACTAATTTCGTCATTCTGTTTGTAACTACTCGAAATATTCGTCTGAGACCCCATAAAGTATATATATTCTTGATCGTCGTGAAATTTTATGTCGATCTAGCCATGTCCGTCCGTCTGTCCGTCCGTCCGTCCGTCCGTCCGTCCGTCCGACCGTCCGTCCGTCCGTCCGTCCGTCTGTCTGTCGAAAGCACGCTAACTTCCGAAGGAGTAAAGCTAGCCGCTTGAAATTTTGCACAAATACTTCTTATTAGTGTAGGTCGGTTGGTATTGTAAATGGGCCATATCGGTCCATGTTTTGATATAGCTGCCATATAAACCGATCTTGGGTCTTGACTTCTTGAGCCTCTAGAGGGCGCAATTCTTATCCGAATGGAATGGAATTTTGCACGACGTGTTTTGTTATGATATCCAACAACTGTGCCAAGTATGGTTCAAATCGGTCTTTAACCTGATATAGCTGCCATATAAACCGATCTTGGGTCTTGACTTCTTGAGCCTCTAGAGAGCGCAATTCTTATCCGATTGGAATGAAATTTTGCACGACGTGTTTTGTTATGATATCCAACAACTGTGCCAAGTATAGTTCAAATCGGTCCATAACCTGATATAGCTGCCATATAAACCGATCTTGGGTCTTGACTTCTTGAGCCTCTAGCGTGCGCAATTCTTTCCCGATCAGAATGAGTTTTTGCACGACGTGTTTTGTTATGATATCCAACAATTGTGCCAAGTATGGTTCAAATCGGTCCATAACCTGATATAGCTGCCATATAAACCGATCTCGGGTCTTGATTTCTTGAGCCTCTAGAGTGCGCAATTCTTATCCGATTTGAATGAATTTTTGCACGAAGTATTTCGTTATGATATCCAACAACTGTGCCAAGTATGGTTGAAATCGGTCCATAACCTGATATTGCTGTCATATAAACAGATCTGGGGGTTTGACTTCTTGAGCTTCTAGAGGGCGCAATTCCTATCCGATTTGGCTAAAATTTTGCATGACGTATTTTATTTTTACTTTCAACAACTATGTCAAAACAGGTTCAAATCGGTTCATAACCTCATATAGCTACCATATAAACCGATCTGGGATCTTGACTTCTTGACCCCTAGAGGTCGCAATTATTATCCGATATGCCTGAAATTTTATACGATGGATCCTCTCATGACCATCAACAAACGTGTTTATTATGGTCTGAATCGGTCTATAGCCCGATACAGATCCCATGTAAATCGTTCTCTCTATTTTACTTCGTGAGCCCCAATGGGCGCAATTCTTATACGAATTGGCTGAAATTTTACACAGGTCTCCAACATATAATTTAATTGTGGTCCGAACCGGACCATATCTTGATATCGTTTTAATAGCAGAGCAACTCTTTTCTTATATCCTTTTTTGCCTAAGAAGAGATGCCGGGAAAAGAACTCGACAAATGCGATCCATGGTGGAGGGTATATAAGATTCGGCCCGGCCGAACTTAGCACGCTTTTACTTGTTTATATATAACACAAATATACCCTAAACCACTACTGTGGTACAGGGTATTATAACTGAGTGCATTTGTTTGTAACACCCAAAAGGAAGGGAGATAGACCCATTGATAATCGATCCTCTGTGATTGGCAGTGCCAATTGTTTTGTCAGCATCAGTAGGAATGACCGTTGGTTGTCTCTTCTTGACATCATCTCGTTGTATGAAATAAATGCAGCAATGTCCACCACATTATAAAACATGGCCAATGACCAGCGGTTTTTTGAGCGCTTGCATGTATATGTGCCAAGCATCTGGTCCATTGAATCAACGCCCGATTTGTTGGCATTGTAATCCAAAATAGCAAACGGCTTCTTCTTGTCAGATTGCATATCCACATCCCAAGTACAAAATAACCGCTTTGTTCTTCTTGGTCACATATGAACAAAGTGCAATATGGCCTTCGCTGAAGCCAAACAATGTGCTGTTGAAAGGACGCGTATGATTTTTTTTGGAATTCCCGAGGCATACAAGTACTGTTTCAACCTATGCAGTTTTCTTCCTGATCATAGTGCTCGCTAAATCCAAAGTTGGGCAAAAAATTTTCTGCATAAATTGTGCGTTATTCAAGTATCTCTCCGACATTTGAAGTACAACATTCTGCCCTTGATTCACCTCTCGTGCCTGGTCAAGCAATTTCCCAGAGTAACTCATTCTCTTGACAGGACAAAATGATTTGGAGTCGCACAACCACCATATCTTTATACCGTACTTGGCAGGTTTCGATGGAATGTATTGTGTGAAGCGGGTGCGGTCTCTGTATAGGAATAACTGCTCATTAACGGTCACTGCATCATGCGGGGTGTAGGTTGGGTTAGGTTGAATGGGTCGCCCACCAAAGGTAAGTTCACTCGGAGGCCAGTTTGGCCCATTGTGGTACCCTAGAGAGAGAAAGGGAAGAAGACAGAAAATGTGAGACCTCATACTAGAGGTTATACACGAATAAAAGAAAAAAACAGGAGGTGTAGGGAGCGGGAGATGCAGATCAGCCCTTCCCTTTGTAAGCACGGACCTACCTGCGCCGGAGCTTGTGGCACCAACCATCACAACCATCCTCAGGAGATATACCAGAGGTACGCTCGCAAGTTCACCCAAATCACAGAAGAAACGGCTCCCCAGAAAGGAGAGCCTACGTCTCTGCAGACCCGTTCAGGAACACAGCAAGTGCTCAATAGTCTCCTTCTCATCCTCATCGAGGCAACTCCTACAGAAGACATTGTGCGGTATCCCCATGTTCGCCGCCATTCGGCCTATGGCACAGTGTCCCCCCTGTCAAAGTACTCATCGATTTCTTATCGAACGCCAGCAATTCCCTCGTCCTCCTCCGTTCGATGACCGGCCATAGCGCCTTTGCAGTCCGGCAACCATCTACTGTGTCCCAGCTCGCCCCCGACGTCGCCCTGGCCATCCCATCTACTGTGTTCAGTAGCTCGACATATGGCACGTAGGCAAGATCGATGACTGGTCCGCCTGGCGCAGACGAACCCATCCCGGTGCAGTCGTCCGCCCTCTCATTTCCTATAATCCCCTCATTCCTAGGAACCCATGTCAGCTTCACATCGTGGGCCTGGAGCCTATCCAGGGATTCTAAACAGTCCGCCACATATCTCGACTTCACCATCCCCGACCCCAAGGTATTAAGCGCCGCCATACTGTCCACATAAATTCTGAGTTTCGAGGATGGTAAACCCCTTACCAGAATTTCTCTTGCGGCTACTGCAATGGCACAGACCTTTGCCTGAAAGACCGTACACTCGTCCGGCAAATAGCGAGATCGGACTATAAAGAGGGCTATGCATATTAAAAATCTTAATGCAACTCGTTGTGCTAAATTTCAGTGAAATTGTTTCTTATGCTCCCAAGCTTAAATATAAATTTTGGACAACAAGTAAAAAAGCGTTAAGTTTGGATACCCACCACCTCGGGTATATATAAACCGATCCGAATCATATACGACACGGATGTCGAAAATCCTAACACAAGTCAAAGTATCAAATTTCAGTGAAATCGGATTATAAATGCGCCTTTTATGGGGCCAAGAATTAAAATCGAGATATCTGTCTACGTGGCAGCTATATCCAAATCTGAACCGATCTGTGCCATATTGCAGAAAGATGTCGAGGGGCTTACTTTAATTCACTGACCCAAATTTTGGCAACATCGGACAACAAATGCTACTTGTATGGGCCCAAAACCTTAAATCGAGAGATCGGTCTATATGACAGCTATATCGAAATCTGGACCGATCTGGGCCAAATTGAATTAAGATGGCGAAAAAAATAACACAACTCACTATCCCAAATTTCAGCAAAGTTGGATAATAAATGTGGCTTTTATGGGCCTAAGACCCTAAATCGGCGGATTTGACTACATGGCAGCTATATCCAAATCTGGACCGATCTGGTTCAAATGGAAGAAGAATGTCCAAGGGCCTAACACAACTCACTGACCCAAATTTCAGGAAAATCGGATAATAAATGTGGCTTTTGTTGGCCTGAGACCCTAAATCGGCGAATCGGTCTATATGGGGGCTATATCAGATATAGTCCGATACAGCCCATCTTCGAACTTAATCTGCTTATTGACAAAACAAGAATCTGTGCAAAATTTTAGCTCAATATCTCCATTTTTAAAGATTGTAGCGTGATTTCAATAGACAGACGGATAGACGGACGAACATGGCTAGATCGTCTTAGATTTTTACGCTGATCAAGAATATATATACTTTATAGAGTCGGAAATGGTTATTTCCATGTGTTGCAAACAGAATGAAAAAATTAATATACCCCCATCCTTCGGTGGTGGGTATAAACAGTGCATACATATCCGCTCTCTGTTTATTTTAATACTCCGAATTAACAGCCATAAACTGGTACCATTGGATTATGTTGATATAAATTAGAGTATACTTTTAGGAGCAATTTCAATAAAATCAAGCGATTATAAAACGAGTACTATACTATATACATATAAACCGATCTGGGTTCTTGAGTTCTTGAGCCGCTAGAGGGCACAATTGTTATCTGATTTCGCTAAAATTTTGCATGAGGTGTTTTATTATGACTTCCAACAACTGTGCTGAGTATGGTTGAAATAGGTCCATAGCCTAATATAGCTGCCATATAAACCGATCTGGGGTCTTGACTGTTTTGAGCCACTAGAGGGCGCAATAATTATCCGATTTAGCTGAAATTTTGTACAACGGCATCTCTTATGACCAATGCAGCTCCCCTATAAACCGATCTCCCTATTTTACTTCTTCAGCCACTAAAGTGCGCAATTCTTACTAGATTTGGCTGAAATTTTACACAATGACATCTATGGTTGCCCAAAAAGTAATTGCGGATTTTTTAAAAGAAAGTAAATGCAATTTTCATAAAACTTAGAATAAACTTTAATCAAATATACTTTTTTACACTTTTTTTCTAAACCAAGCTAAAAGTAGCAGCTGATAACTGACAGAAGAAAGAAAGCAATTACAGAGTCACAAGCTGGGAAAAAATTTGTCAACGCCGACTATATCAAAAATCCGCAATTACTTTTTGGGCAACCTAATAGCATGCGTTTGGCTGGACCGATTCTTATATATCCTCCACCACATGAATCGCATTTGTCAAGATCGTTGCCCGGTATCTCTTTTTAGGCAAAAAAGTATAATGGATAAGAGTTGCTATGCTACTTGAGCTCTTCCAAGTTATGCACCGATTAGGTTCATACTTAGTTTGGCTATTGGAGACCAAAGTGAATTTTGTGCATTGTGCAAAATTTCAAATCGGATAAGATTTGCTCCATATAATTGATACGAGTTGCTATACTACTTGAGCTCTTCCAAGTTATATACCGATTGCAGCCATACTTTGTTTGGCTGTTGTAGACCAGAGTGGACCACATCAACTAATGTGGTTATTATACCCTCCACCATAGGATGGGGGGTATACTAATTTCGTCATACTATTTGCAACTACACGAAATAATCGTCTGAGACCCCATAAAGTATATATCTTCTTGATCGTCGCGACATTTTAATTCGAACTAGCCATGTCCGTCCGTCCGTCCACGCTAACTTCCGAAGGAGTAAAGCTAGCCGCTTGAAATTTTGCACAAATACTTCTTATTAGTGTAGGTCAGATTGTAAGTGGGCCATATCGGTTTTGATATAGCTGCCATATAAACCGATCTTGGGTCTTGAATTCTTAAGCCTCTAGAGTGCGCAATTGTTATCCGATTGAAATGAAATTTTGCACGACGTGTTTTGTTATGATATCTAACAACTGTGCCAAGTACGGTTCAAATCGGTCCATAACCTGATATAGCTGCCATATAAACCGATCTTGGGTCTTGACTTCTTGAGCCTCTAGAGTGCGCAATTCTTATCCGATTGGAATGAAATTTTGCACGACGTGTTTTGTTATGATATTCAACAACTGTGCCAAGTATGGTTCGAATCGGTCCATGACCTGATATAGCTGTCATATAAACTGATCTTGGGTCTTGACTTCTTGTTCCTCTAGAGGGCGCAATTCTTATCCGATTTGAATGAATTTTTGCATGAAGTATTTTGTAATGATATCCAACAACTGTGCCAAGTATTGTTCAAATAGGTTCATAACCTGATATGGCTCTCATATAAACAGATCTGGGGACTTGACGTCTTGTTTTTAATTTACACAGGGATGTTATAAGCTGAGCTAAATAACATTTTATGACTTAACCATAACCAAAAAGAAAAATAAACATTTCGGCAACCCCATTTCCCTTTTAAAACGACTGTAACGAGTATCAATACATTTCCTTAATTTCCCCAGGTCGTAAAAGTGATTTAAATATATGCCACATGAGGAAATATTTCATCTTTACCATAGCATGTGTGTGTGTGTGTGAATGTGTATGAAATAACACAAATGTACGTGCAAATGAAATGACAAATTAATACCCCGCGAGCATAGCTAAACTAGAGCCTGCCTTCTTTGGCATGTCTCGCTCAGGAAAGCATTTAACAATAAATAAAAATAAGGCACCTATCTGAGGATGGGTCGTGGCAATGATGGTGATGGGGGGAGGGGAGAGGGTACTCCGAACAGTGCCAGTCAGACTCATTAAACCTCTTCACAATTTTAACGGGGGCTTCACGTTTTATATGTTCTCATCGAATTCAACCAAAACAAGTGCTTACTGCCCCCCCTCCCCCACATATGTGGCGAAGCATAAGGCAAGGTAGAAATCTGGGATACCAATAAGAACGAAATGAGTGGCAGGTATGGGACGAATTTTTCATCTCATGCCTTATGCCATGCCACGTACTTCAACACTCAAGTGCGTCTGCATGTTTACCCATGATGAACAGCGTTACCCACTCACTTGCAATGGAGTAAAGGAGTTCTTAAAAATTGCTGTTATCAAATCAGTAGGGTGGCAGAGCACACTGAGAGAGAGAGAGAGAGAGTGGGGGAGAGAGTGGGAAATTGCAAAAAGACTTTGTGCAATGTTGTTCCTATGTGAGTGCATTTTATGTGTAAATTAAAGCGGCGCATCCACACGTGCTCTTAAAAAATATCGTAGCAACTCAAAAATGAAACACGTTCACATTGATGCTACATATCCCTGGATGTGAGAATGCACGTCCGCACATAGTCCTTATGTACACATTTCGGTAGAATGTTTGTATATGAGCACATAAGTGTAGCGCTATGTACAGGAAATTAAAAAAGATGAGTATTTATGTGCATGAAAAGGAATAAAAGCAGCGATGATATTATAACAGCCGAAAAAAGTCATTCAGCACTTGCACCAAAGTTATGAAACTCTGAAGCTATATGGGTCACTCACTAGAGGAATTGAGGAAAGGCATTTAATATCTGATTTTAAATGGGGGTATATTAATTTTGTCATTCCATTTGCAACACATCGAAATATCCATTTCCGATCCTTAAAATTCTAAGACGATTTAATGAAGTCCGTGTGTCTGTCCGTCTATCCGTCTGTCCGTCCGTCTGATGTAATCACTCTACAGCCTTCAAAACTTGAGATATTGAGCTGAAATTTGGCACAGATACGTCTTTTTGATACACGCTGGTTAAGTTCTTGAACGGGCCAAATCCGACCATATTTGGATATAGCTGCTATATAGACCGATTTTCCGGTAAAGGGTTTAATGCCCATAAATGCTGTATTTTTCATCCGATTTTGCTGAAATTTTAAACTGTTAGTAGTTTTTGGCCTATGGTCCATATCACACAATATTTTTATATAGCTGCCATATATACCGATAAAGGGTCCGAAGGCCATAAAGGCTTTATTTATTACCCGATATCGCTGAAATTTGAAACAGAGGGTTATCTTAAGCCTACCCGATTTCGGTGAAATTTGAAACAGTGGGTAGTCTTAGTTCTCCCGGCATCCGTTCGGATGGGACTATATTTAGCTGCCATACAGACCGATATCCCGATAAAGGGTCTGAAGCGATTGCAAGCTTTATTATACCCACCACCGAAGGATGGGGGAATATTCATTTTGTCATTCCGTTTGCAACACATCGAAATATCCATTTCCGACCCTATAAATTATATACATTCTTGATCAGCGTAAAAATCTAAGACGATCTAGACATGTCCGGCCGACTGTCTGTTGAAATCACGCTACAGTCTTCAAAAATAGAGATATTGAGCTGAAATCTTGCACAGATTCTTTTTTTGTCCATAAGCAGGTTAAGTTCGAAGATGGGCTATATCGGACTATATCTTGATATAGCCCCCATATAGACCGATCCGCCGATTTAGAGTCTTAGGTCCAAAAAGCCACATTTATTATCCGATTTTGCAGAAATTTGGGACAGTGTGTTGTGTTAGGCCCTTCGACATCTTCCGTCAATATGGCTCAGATCGGTTTAGATTTGGATATAGCTGCCATATAGACCGATCCTACAATTTAGGGTCTTAGGCCCATAAAAGCCACATTAATTATCCCATATTGCTGAAATTTGGGACGGTACGTTGCCAAAGGCCTCTCGACATCCTCCGTCAATATGGCTCAGATCGGTCCAGATTTGGATATAGCTGCCATATAGACCGATCCTCCGATTTAGGGTCTTAGGTCCAAAAAGCCACATTTATTATCCGATTTTGCAGAAATTTGGGACAGTGTGTTGTGTTAGGCCCTTCGACATCTTCCGTCAATATGGCTCAGATCGGTTTAGATTTGGATATAGCTGCCATATAGACCGATCCTACAATTTAAGGTCTTAGGCCCATAAAAGCCACATTTATTATCCGATTTTGCTGAAATTTGGGACAGTGAGTTATGTTAGGCCCTTCAACGTCCTTCGTCAATTTGGCCCAGATCGGTTCAGATTTGGATATAGCTGCCATATAGACCGATCCTCCGATTTAGGGTCATAGGCCCATAAAAGCTACATTTATTATCCGATATTGCTGAAATTTGGAAAAGTGAGTTATCTTAGGCCCTTCGACATCCTTCGTCAATATGGCTCAGATCGGTTCAGATTTGGATATAGCTGCCATATAGACCGATCTTCCGATTGAAGGTCATAGGCCCATAAAAGCTACATTTATTATCCGATATTGCTGAAATTTGAGACGGTACGTTGCCATAGGCCCCTCGACATCCTCCATCAATATGGCTCAGATCAGTTCAGATTTGGATATAACTGTCATATACACCGATCCTAGAATTTATGGTCTTAGGCCCATAAAAGCCACATTTATTATCCGATTTTGCTGAGATTTGACACACTGACTTATGTTATGCTTTTCGGCATCCGTGTCGTATATAGTTCAGATCGGTTTACTTTTAGATATAGCTACTAAAAAGACCAATATTTTGTTATATACAATTGAACAATGACTTTTACTTATTAGTATTTGGTCCAAATCGGAACATATATTGATATAGCTGCTATGGGGCATAAGGTATGAGTTTTGCACCGGATTTTGACGAAACGTGATTTACATATATATTCGAGGTGGTGGGTATCCAAAGTTCGGCCCGGCCGAACTTAACGCCTTTTTACTTGTTTTTTATCTGATTTCGCTGAAATTTTAAACAGTAAGTAGTTTTTGGCCACCTGCTATCCGACCCAAATATGGTAAAGATCGGACTGTATTTAGATATAGCTGTCATATAGACCGATGTGCCGATTAAGGGTCTGAAGCTCATATAAGCTTTATTTATTACCCGATTTCGTAGAAATTTGAAATACAAAATTCAACAGTGACCTATATTTATTAGATCACCCAATATTCGAGTCGAGTTTGGGTGCATAAGTTATCCAATTTTCATCGGATTGTGCCGAAAGAGGCTTTTCATATATACCCGAGGTTGTGGGTATCCAAAGTTCGGCCCGGCCGAACTTAACGCTTTTTTACTTGTTTTCTAATATAAATGTGTATACCCGTCACCATAGGATGAGGTTTGCAGACATACCAGAGGTACATTCGCAAGTCCGTCCAGATCACAGAAGAAACGGCTCCCCAGAAAGGTAGAGCTACGTCTCTGCAGACCCGGACAGGAACACAGCAATGCTTAGTACGTTCGCAAGTTCACCCAGATCACAGAAGAAACGGCTTCCCACAGTCCCAGTCAGGAACACAGCAAGTGCTCAATAGTCTCCTCCTCATCCTTATCTAGTCAACTCATACAGAAGTCATTGTGCGGTATCGCCATGCGCGCCGCCATACGGTCAATGGCACAGTGTCCGGTTATGACCTCTGCCAAAGTACTTATCGACTTGTTATCGAACGCCAGCAACTCCCTCGTCCTCCTCCGGTCGATCCGACCGACCATAGCGTCTTCGTAGTCTGGCAACCATCTAACGAGTCCCACCTGGCCACCGAAGCCGCCCTGGCCATCCCATTTACTGTGTTCAGTACCTCGACAAATGGCATGTAGGCACGACCAATGACTTATCCACCCGGGGCAGACGAACGCCTCCTGGCGCCCTCGTCCACCCTCTCATTCGCTGGAATCCCCTAATGCGAGGAACCAATGTCAGCTTCACATCTTGGGCCTGGAGCCTATGCAGGGATTCTAAACAATACGCCACGCATCATGACCTCACCATCCTCGACCCCAAGACCTTGAGCTTCGCCATACTGTCCACATAAATTCAGAGTTTCGAGGGCTGTAAACCCCTTGCCAGAATTTCTCTTGCGGCTACTGCAACGGCACAGACCTCTGCCTGAAAGACCGAACACTCGACCGGCAGTCTCAGAGACATACTGATATTGAGTGCATCAGAGTAGACCCCCAATCCAGTCCCTGACTCCATCTTGGAGGCATCTGTATAGATCGAGGTCTCATCCTCCTCAAGTACACCATCCGCCCTTCGTTTGACCCTCTCAGGAAAACGAATAGCGAATGCCCTCACTCCAGTCGGCACTGGTGCCAGGTAATCGGAGATCCTCCTCAGTCTACCCTCCGTATCACTAACTCCAATGGTTGCCCAAAAAGTAATTGCGGATTTTTCATATAGTATAGTCGGCGTTGACAAATTTTTTCACAGCTTGTGACTCTGTAATTGCATTCTTTCTTCTGTCAGTTATCAGCTGTTACTTTTAGCTTGCTTTAGAAAAAAAGTTTAAAAAAGTATATTTGATTAAAGTTCATTCCAAGTTTTATTAAAAATTCATTTACTTTCTTTTAAAAAATCCGCAATTACTTTTTGGGCAACCCAATAGAATCGAACTGTGGCCGGAACCATCCTCCTTCAGCATGCCGAGCTCTCTCAGCCTAAGCGCAGTCCTGGCGGCGCAGTTCCATATATAGGCCCCAATGGACTGCCTATCCAGCATCGCCTACAGGCCTGCCTGGGGGAGGATCTCAGCAACCCTGTGATCCCGACGCAAGCCAGTCTCTGGACATTCTCGAACGCGTCCTCTTCTCTACGGCATTCCACCATACCAGTGCTCCATAAGCCAGTACTGGTCTCACAATGGGCGTAAACATCCAATAAATCATTCTTGGAGTCACCCCCCACTTCCTACCGAACATCTTCCAGCAGGAGTAAAAAGCTATGCGCGTGCGCAACCGCATGTGATAGTTGTAACATATTTTGTCCAGAACTTGCATACCCAATATTTGGTTAAAGAACAACTTTATATTTATGTATGTCGCAGCCTTAAGAATCTTTGGTATCTCAGCATAAGAACACAAATGTACCCAATGTAAATATTTTATAATTTCTATAGCACGGCTATAAACAAATCTTTCCGTTTTCGATACAACAAACACTTGAAATGATGTTTGTTGCAGACACATGGCAAGTGTTCAATTCAGCTGTAGGCCCACTTGAAACAGACGTATTAAGGAAATTCATTTATGAAATTCATACTTAAATATGTATAGGTAAATATACTTATGGCACACACGAGCACACACATACATGCTCCGGCAACACCATTTCGCCATTTATGTTTTAATCATAAAGATAAATAAATATTAATAGGTAGGTATGTAGTAGGTAGGCTCACTCACTCACAGTAAAGGAGGTTAATTATTTACAGCAAACGAATGCTCGAAACTCGCATGAATTAAAGCTGGGTGTTATGAGTATGAGAGTGGTGGTAGTGGTGGTATTGGTTGGCAGTGGTTGATAACAAATTACATCTGCAGCTCATCTTCCGGCGTCTACTTTTACCCGTCTGTAATTCAAAGGGAGAAAAACTCCTCCATATGAATGCATGAATACAACAGCAGCAGCAGCAGCGGCAGGAGAACGTGGCAACGTCAGAAATTGCTGTGAATTCTCGGAAAAAACAAAGCGAAAAGAAAAAATTAATGCGGAAATTGTGTGTCCGTCTGGTTGGTGTGGGTTTTGCCAGTGTATTTCATATTTTTTGCATAAATAAATGCATTCGTCAAAAAGTGTTGATGTTGTTGTTGGCGTTGTTATTCAACCCCAAGCATGGGAAGTGTAACAATTCATATATTTTGCGTGTGTGTGTGTTTTTTTTGGCTTTTTTGGTATAACTGCCATTGGCACATTGCCATAACTTAAAAGTCGAAAAATTTACTTCACTGTAAAACTGTTTAAATTCTGTTGGTGAATATATTTTCTATGAAATCTTTAACGAGTATAATTGTTTGTAAATTTTGTTCGCATGAAAGACTTAATTGGAAAAAAAACAAGAAGTCAAGATTCCAGATCAGTTTAATGGCAGCAATATCAGGTTATGGACCGTTTTGAGCTATACACAGCACAGTTGCTGCAAGTCATAACAAAACACGTCATGCAAAATTTTAGACAAGTCGGAAAAGAATTGCGCCCTCTAGTGGCTTAAGAAGTCAAGATCCACGATCGGTTTATATGACAGCTATATCAGGTTATAGACCGATTTGAACCATACTAAGCACAGTTGTTGAAAGTCATAACAAAACACGTTGGGCAAAATTACAGCCAAACCGAATAAGAACTGCGCCCTCTAGAGGCTCCAGAAGCCAAGATCCCAGATCTGTTTATATGGTAGCTATATCAGGTTATAACCCGATTTGAATCATACTTGGAACAGATGTTGGAAGTCATAACAAAACAAATCATGCAAAATTTCAGACAAATCGGATAAGAACTGCGCCCTCTATAGGTTCCAGAAGTCAAAATCCCAGATCGGTTTATATGGCAGCTATACCAGTTTATAGATCGATTGAAACCATACTTATCACAGTTATTGGAAGTCATAACAAAACACATCATGCAAAATTTAAGGCAAATCGGATAAGAATTGCTCCCTCTAGTGGCTCAAGAATTCAAAAACAACGATCGGTTTATATGACAGCTATATCAGGTTATGAACCGATTTAAACCATATTAAGCACAGTTGTAGGAAGTCATAACAGAACATATCATGCAAAATTTCAGCCAAATCGGATTAGAACTGCGCCCTCTAGTGGCTCAAGAAGTCAAGATCCCAGATCGGTTTATATGGCAGCTATATCAGGTTTTGGATCGATTGAAACCATACTCGGCACAGTTGTTGAAAGTTATAACGAAACATGTCGTGCAAAATTTCAGCCAAACCGGATAAGAACTGCGCCCTCTAGAGTCTCAAGAATTCAGGATCCCAGATCGGTTTATATCGCAGCTATATCACAACATGGACCGATATGGTTTGTGCAAAATTTCAAGTGGCTTGCTTTAATCCTGCCATATAGATGGATCTCTCGATTTAAGTCGCATTTAATTGTCCGATTTTGCTAAAATTTGGGATATGGAGTTGTGTTGGACCATTTGACATCTTTCTGCAATTTGGTCCAGATCGGTCCATATTTGAATATAGCCGCCATATAGTCCGATCTCTTGATTTAAGGTTTTAGGTCCATAAAAGACGCATTTATTATACCCTCCACCATAAGATGGGGGGTATACTAATTTCGTCATTCTGATTGTAACTACTCGAAATATTCGTCTGAGACCCCATAAAGTATATATATTCTTGATCGTCGTGAAATTTTATGTCGATCTAGCCATGTCCGTCCGTCTGTCCGTCCGTCCGTCCGTCTGTCTGTCGAAAGCACGCTAACTTCCGAAGGAGTAAAGCTAGCCGCTTGAAATTTTGCACAAATACTTTTTATTAGTGTAGGTCGGTTGGTATTGTAAATGGGCCATATCGGTCCATGTTTTGATATAGCTGCCATATAAACCGATCTTGGGTCTTGACTTCTTCAGCCTCTAGAGGGCGCAATTTGAAATTTTGCACGTCGTGTTTTGTTATTATATCCAACAACTGTGCCAAGTATGGTTCAAATCAGTTCATAACCTGATATAGCTGCCATTTAAACCGATCTTTGGTCTTGACTTCTTCAGCCTCTAGAGGACGCAATTCTTATCCGATTGGAATGAAATTTAGCACGACGTGTTTTGATATTATATCCAACAACTGTGCCAGGTATGGTTCAAATCGGTTCATAACCTGATATAGCTGCCATATAAACCGATTTGGGGTCTTGACTTCTTGAGCCTCTAGAGTGCGCAATTCTTATCCGATTGGAATAAAATTTTGCACGACGTGTTTTGTTATGATATCCAACAATTGTGCCAAGTATGGTTCAAATCGGTCCATAACCTTATATAGCTGCCATATAAACCGATTTGGGGTCTTGACTTCTTGAGCCTCTATAGTGCGCAATTCTTATCCGATTGGAATAAAATTTTGCACGACGTGTTTTGTTATGATATCCAACAACTGTGCCAAATATGGTTCAAATCGGTTCATAACCTGATATAGCTGTCATATAAACAGATCTGGGGACTTGACTTCTTGAGCTTCTAGAGGGCTCAATTTCTATCCGATTTGGCTGAAATTTCACAAGACGTTTTTTATTGTTACTTTCAACAACTATGTCAAATAAAGTACAAGTCGGTTCATAACATGATATAGCTGCCATATAAACCGATCTGGGATCTTGACTGGGAGACTCAAGAAGTCTCTAGAGGTCGCAACTATTATCCGATTTGCCTGAAATTTTGCACGACGGATTCTCTCATGACCATTAACATACGTGTTTATTATGGTCTGAATCGGTCTATAGGCCGAAACAGCTCCCATATAAATCGGTCTCTCTATTTTACTTCTTGAGCCCACAAAGGGCGCAATTCTTATTCGAATTGGCTGACATTTTACACAGGTCTCCAACATATAATTTAATTGTGGTCCAAACCGGACCATATCTTGATATCGCTCTAATAGCAGAGCAAATCATTTCTTATATCCTTTTTTTTTGCCTAAGAAGAGATGCCGGGAAAAGAACTCGAAAAATGCGATCCATGGTGGAGGGTATATAAGATTCGGCCCGGCCGAACTTAGCACGCTTTTACTTGTTTTCAGATTTCGCCGAAATTTGAATGTATGAGTTCTGTTAGGCTCTTCGACATCTTTCTGCAATTTGGCCAAAATCGGTACAGATTTGGATATAGCCGCCATATAGACCGATATCTCGATTTTAGGTTTCGGGCCCCTAAAAGGAGCACTTATTGTCAGATTTCGCCGAAATTAGAGACAATGATTTGAGTCGAGGCCTTCGACATTTCTCCCAGCTCGGTTCAGATTTGGATATAGCTGCCATATAGACCGATCTCTCGATTTAAGGTGTTGGGCCCCTAAAAGACACATTTATTGTCCGATTTCGCTGATATTTGGTTGTGTTAGGCTCCTCGATATAAATGTTCAATTCTCCCCTTGATCGGTCCAGATTTGTATATAGCTGATATATTCCGAGGGACATCGGAGTAAATTATGCATTCTCAATGTTTTATGGCGACAGCTGTTTAATATATATATTGGGTTGCCCAAAAAGTAGTTGCGTATTTTTCATATAGTTGGCGTTGACAAATTTTTTCACAGCTTGTGACTCAGTAATTGCATTCTTTCTTCTGTCAGTTATCAGCTGTTACTATTAGCTTGCTTTAGAAAAAAAGTTTAAAAAATTATATTTGATTAAAGTTCATTCTAAGTTTTATTAAAAGTGCATTTACTTTCTTTTAAAAAATCCGCAATTACTTTTTGGGCAACCCAATATATATCCGAGGTGGTGGGTATCCAAATTTCGGCCCGGCCGAACTTAATGCCTTTTTATTTGTTTTTTTTTTTTATACCCACTACCATAGGATGTAGGTATACTAATCTAGTAACACCGTTTGTAACACCTCAAAATTTTCGTCCAAGACCTTATATAGCACATTTATTCTTGTCCGTCCCGATGTTCTGAGTCGATCAAGCCATGTGCGTCCGTCCAACCATGCGTCCATCTGTCTGGCGAAATCACGATAGCAGTCGAACGAGCAATGCCGCTTTAATTGGCTATGACAGAACATTTGTTACACTAGCCGAACGTAGAATAGCGTTCATGTGCTCGATCTCCTGCGCTCATTCTAAAATCTCTGACACCAAGTTTCGAGGTGTCTCCCACCACTTGATCTTTCCATCGGGCTTTTGGTCTTCCCGGTTTGCGTGTACCACCGTGTTTGCCTTCAAAAGACTTCTTTGCTGGAGCTTCTTCATCCATTCTGCCAACGCAGCCGTTGTATTTTGATGCGTGTAACTATGCTATCGTCGTCATACAGCTCGTGGTTCATGCGTCGCCCATATTCTCCATTAACGCAAATTGGTCCATATATTTTACGAAGAATCTTTCTCTCAAATACTCCAAGCACTACCTCATCTGCTTTCACAAGTACCCATGCCTCAGAACCATATAACAGCACGGGTAGTATCGGTGTCTTGTATAGTGTAATCTTCGTCTGTCGAGAGGTGTTGTTTCTAAACTGCTTACTTAGTCCAAAGTAGCGTCTATTTGCCAGGATTATTCTTCGCTTAATCTCAAAACTGGTGTCATTCGTTTCGGTTATGGCGGCGCCGAGTTAGATAAAGTTACTGACTGTCTCAAAGTTGTGGTTCCCAACTTTCTCCATTTGTGTTGTGCAAGGCTTTTTGGGAGTTGAAACCATCCATTTCGTCTTATCTCCATTTACTGCCAGACTCATTTTCACTGACTCTCTTTCGATTCTTTCAAATGCTTCATTAACTACTTCCGGTGACCGAACTATGACATCGATATCGTCGGCATAGGCGAGGCATATTCACATCTGCCTCTCGTATAATATTCTCCAGCAGGATATTAAAGAGATCACACGATAGGCTGTCTCCTTGTCTTAAACCTCGTTTGGTATTAAATGGTTCGGAGAGATTCTTTCCTATACTTGCTGAGGAACGCGTATCAGCAAGTGTCATCCTGCAGAGTCCTATCAATTTTGCAGGGATACGAAACTCAGACATGGCTTGAAATACCTTTGAATGTAAAGGAGAATCGAAGGCGGCTTTGTAGTCA
Organism: Stomoxys calcitrans; assembly: GCF_963082655.1. NCBI lineage: Eukaryota > Metazoa > Arthropoda > Insecta > Diptera > Muscidae > Stomoxys > Stomoxys calcitrans. Next base: position 48,516,205 of record NC_081553.1, on the reverse strand, counting down.
ACAAAGAGATTGTAGGTGTTGATTTGTCCTTCTCGGGTCTTCTCCAGGATATGGCGCAGTGTGAGAGTATCTGGTCCAAAGTGGATTAACAGGTCCAAAGCCGCAATGATAGGGCCCAATTATCTCATTGACTTTAGGTTTTAATCTTTCACACAGTACGCTCGAGAGTATCTTGTATGCGATGGGGAGGAGACTTATTCCTCTGTAGTTGGCATATTCCGTCTTGTCTCCTTTCTGGTGTACAGGACATAGTATGCTGATGATCCAATCATCGGATATGCGTTCTTCTAGCCAGATTGCGCAGATAAGCTGATGCATGCGCCTTATCAGCGTGCGCCTTATCAGTTCAGCGGGTAACCCGTCGGTTCCTGCTGCCTTGTTGTTCTTTAGTCGGGTCACTGTTACCTGGACCTAATTCTGACTAGTAGGTAAACATTCTGTACCATCATCATTGATTGGTTCTGCGGTATCCTTTTCGCCGCCAACTTCGGACTCTAGCAGTTGGGTAAAACATTCTTTCCATATTCTCAGCATGTTATCAGTGTTAGTTACGAGTGTCAGATCGTACAGTGTTACCAGTGTCAGATCGTTCAGTGTTAGATCATACTTTCCTCGCCATGTTTAAACGGTGAATATTTTTATGTTGAAATCTGGTGCTACTAACTAAAATGTTTTTTGCTGCGGCGAAATCTGTCAGCCTCAACCCATTACTGGACGTTATCTCGTGAAGGCTAAACTTTCCGACTGTTGGACCAAAAATGTCTTCCTTCTCTATCTTCGCATTAAAATCTCCAAGAACGATTTTAATATCATGGGCGGGGCAGCGGTCATATTCTCTCTCTAGGCGCTTGTAGAAAATATCCTTGGTCTGCTCGTCTTTGTCTTTCGTCGGGGCATGGGCACAAATAAGGCTTATGTTGAAGAATTTGGCTTTTATGCGTATTGTGGCTAGCCTCTCATCCACCGGAGTAAAGCTGGAGACAAAGTGTGTCAGTCTTCGACTAATCACAAATCCACAGACAAATTCATTCCTTGTGTTATGGCAGCTATAGTGTAGTTCGTCAACTTTTGGTGTTGTAGTGACGCCATTGCCAGTCCATGGCACTTCCTGTAAGGCGGTAATATCTGCCTTGTACTTCTCTAATACATCCGCCAGCGTGTATACTGCACCTTCTCTATAAAGAGTGCGGTCATTCCAGGTGCAGATCCGCAAATCGTGGTCCGTTTTTCGTTTGCGTGGGTTGTCAACGTTGGCTGACTTGAATACAGACTTTTTCTATGGCCTCCCAAATACCTGTAAAAATCCCATATAAACCTATCTTTCGATTATAATTCCAAAGCCTCTAGAGGGCGTAATTCAAATATGATTTGGCTAAAATTTTGCACAACTACTTCTCCTATGATCTTCAATATACGTGGCAAATATGGTCTGAATCGGTCCATAGCCTGATATGGCTCCCATACATAGCGATCTCCCGATTGCGATCTCCCGCCCCTAGAGGGCGCAGTTTTTGTCGGCTGATATAACACGATATAGTTCCAATAGCATAGCATTTCTTATCCATTATCCTTTGTATGCCTAAAAGGAGATACTATGCGATTGCTAAATGCAATCCTTGGAGGAGGGTATATTAGGTTCGGCCCGGCCAAACTTAACGCGCTTTTACTAGCTCCACCTAATAAATTCATTAGAATTAACCCCAAATAAAAAGAGATTCAAATTAGAACATCCTTCAATTGGACAGCTTAATCAAAGTTTGGGTTATTTGTAACCCAAAAAATTCATTAAGGGCATCATAGTCAATTTTCCATTGTCACTTCCTTCGTTTGATTAGCACAATGTGTTGGTGTTGGTTGTTGTGGTTACGCAGGGATACTCTTTGATCTTTGGTCGTTAGTAGCCAAATCAACTGAAACATCATTTCTTCCAATCATTCGCATTTGGTATGCTGAATTTTTATTCCGAATAAAACCCTAATTTGGATATTCCCAAGAAAAAAAAAGGGGGCTAATTACAAATACACAAAATCTCCTTTTGCATTGCATTCGAACCAGAGTCGACTAGAAGCAAAAGGAAAATCTACAACAACACAAAAAGAAAAGTGGCACAAGTAAATATTTAGATTCATCCCAGAGTTGGTAACTTATTTAAAATTCAGCTCTTAATTAAAACATAAGTTATGTACAAGAGGAAAAACGAAGAAGAAGAGGAGTAAGAAGAATGAAGTCGCCGACATGACAACAAGAGCAACAAAAACTCTTTGATTTGTCTTTTTCGCAAGCTTCGGAGTCATTACGAGAAAAAGGACAACTGTCCTGTGCTCATTAATATACAAATCCCAACATACATACCATGCACTCCTCCTCACCCTCCCACTCCTTTAAAATCCTTGAGAAGAAAGCGCTTCATCAAGCAGTAGCGCCCACTTTTCCTGTTTCGTGTTTTTTGTCACACTTTCTCGCAAAATCATTAGCCCAGTTAAGAAGTCCTCCTACAAAAGCAACAGTGGATATTCCGTCTTGACAACATAAATAACAAAAAAAAAGAAAACTAAGAGAAAACTTTTCCATCCTCTTGTTTATCTTGAGCACAGCAGAAAACACCCCAATAGAATAAATAATGAACACATTCGAAGATTTAAAACTATAGTAAAATTGCATGGAAAGAAAAATATTTTATTTTCTCAAATCTAAACTGAAGAAAACAATTTCGAAAATGCAACCAACTTCGTGCAACTTATCGCACACAAACTATAAGAGAGGAAAATCTATTTCATAGAAGATGAAGTCAACGACAATATTTGTCATCAGTGGTCTTTTGTTCCATCAAAAAATGCTCAAATTGGCCACAGATTTATGATGGAGTAAACAAGTAAAAGTGTGCCATGTTCGGCCGTCTCGAATCTTTTGAGCCCACTATAATTTAACTAGCAAAGGCGTGCTAATTTCGGGCGGTCCGAACCTGGGGAACCCCCCACCACGGATTCTGCTAAAATATGGGAGCTATATCTGGTTATCGATCGATTCGGATAGTACTTAGCACAGTTGTTGAGAGTCATAACAGAACACTATGTGAAAAATTTCAGTCAAATCGGTCAAAAAGGGCGGCTTCTAGGGGCTCAAGAAGACAAATCGGGAGATCGGTTTACATGGGAGCTATATTAGGTTCTCGACCGATTTGAATCGGACTTGACACAGTTGTTGGAAGTCGTAACAGAACACTATGTGCAAAATTTCAGCCAAATTGGATAAAAATTGCGGCTTCCAGGCGTTCAAGACGTCAAATCGGGAGATCGGTTTACATGGGAGCTATATCAGGTTCTCGACCGATTTCAACGGTAGTAGGCACAGTGTTTGCAAGTAATACCATAACACTATGTACAAAATTTCAGCCAAATCGTATGAAAATTGTGGCTTCCAGACGCTCAAGAAGTCAAATCGGGAGATCGGTTTATATGGGAGCTATATCAGGTTCTCGACCGATTTCAACGGTACTAGGCACAGTGTTTGCAAGTCATAACATAACACTATATACAAAATTTCAGCCAAATCGGATGACAATATCGACATCCAGAGGCTCAAGAAGTCAAATTGGTAGATCGGATTATATGGGAGCTATATCAGGTTATAGACCGATTTGAATTGCACTCAGCACAGTTATTGGGAGTCCTAACATGAGACTATGTACAAAATTTCAGCCAAATCGGATGACAATTTCGACTTCCAGAGGCTCAAGAAGTCAAATCGGGAGATCGGTTTATATGGGAGCTATATCAGGTTCTCGACCGATTTCGACGGTACTCAGCACAGTTGTTGGGAGCCATAACATAACATTATGTACAAAATTTAAGCCAAATCGCATGACAATTGCGACTTCCAGACGCTCAAGAAGTCAAATCGGGAGATCGGTTTATATGGGAGCTATATTAGGTTCTCGACCGATTTCGACGGTACTCAGCACAGTTGTTGGGAGTCATGAACTAACCTTATGTGCAAAATTTCAATTAAATCATTTGAAAATTGTGGCTTCCAGACGCTCAAGAAGTCAAATCGGGTGATCGGTTTATATAGGAGCTATATCAGGATCTCGACCGATTTCGAAGGTACTAGGCACAGTGTTTGTAAGTGATCACATAACACTATATACAAAATTTCAACCAAATCGGATCACAATTGCGGCTTCCAGCGGTTCAAGAAGTCAAATCCGGAGATCGGTTTATATGGGAGCTATATCTAAATCTGAACCGATATGGATCATTTGAAATTCCCAATGACCTACATCAATTTAAAGTATCTGTGCAAAATTTCAAGCGGTAAGCTTAACGGGTTTGACCTCCATCGTGATTTACACAGAAGGACGGGAGGACGATCATGGCTAGATCGACTCAGGATGTCGAGACGATCAAGAATATGGAGTCTTAAACAAATATTTCGAGGTATTACAAACGGAATGACTAGATTAGTATACCCCAATCCTTTGGTGGTGGATATAAAAATAAATGTATCCTATCCGAACTTATTTGGGAGACCGGTTTATATGGGAGCTACATCAGGCGCCCCGGTAGCCGAGTTGGTAGCATGCTTGGATTACCAGTGCAGGGGTCGTGGGTTCGATTCCCGCCAGAAGCCTTGGTCTGTCGGTACTGAGGTATCACAATGGACTCAAAAATTGTCTAAGTGAGTCTGTAAAGTACTGCCACTCTTACCTAACCTAACCTACACCAGGTTATGCACCAAGTTGGACCATACTTTTAACGATCGTCGGAAGTTATAACGGAACACTAGGTTGAACATTTCAGCCCAATCAGATAATAAAGACAGCTTCTAGGGGCTCAAGAACTCACTTCGAAGAACCAATGTATGTTGGAGCTATATCCAGATCTCAACCGATATGGCCCATTTGCAATTCCCAACAACCTGCATCAATAAGATTTATGTACGTAAAAATGAATGAGTGAATAAATAAAATCATCCACGGTTGCCAACTAATAAATAAGTTGGCCAACCATTGGTTTTGGTAGTTATCCCTGCGGTAAGTGGCAGGTGACTCATCACCGCCCAACAAACAGGGGGCCGACGCAATCACGGCATCTCTCAATACTGGAAAGACTAGGGGAAGCAATGATCCTAATTCTAAAATATCAGGCAGTGCAGTGGCGAGAGATTCAACACAACCTACCAAACAGTAACCCGACAACGGACCCATCGCCGACTTAAAGATTCGTAATATTGGGATAGGTAAAGATCCTAATATTGAAACATTAGGCACCGTAGCGACAAGAGTCTCAATGCAACCCAACGAACAGGGAGCCGATGATGGTATCATCACCTACTCCCAAGAAGCCCATTTATTATACTAAAGCTTTGGAAGGCTAAGATAGACATAGATCCTAGTATTGAAACATCAGGCAGTACAGGAAATGGAAACCCAATAAAGCTTGACGTACAGGGACCCGACGATGGAACCATTACCGACTTTATAAAAAGTCGGAAGACAAGACTAGGAAAATAAACTAAAACGATGAAATCAGGCAGTGCAGTTTCGGGGAAGTCAATGCAGTCTAAAGAAGAAGAAAAAGTGCAACATAAGGACCATACAACAGGTTCAGAGAACACGCCCACTGGAGACTATTCTAGATATCCGACCCATTGCCATACAAATTAAGTGTGAGGCAGCCACTGCGGCTATGAGACTTAAGGCGATGGGAGAATGGATTGAGGATGGGAGCAGCTCATACTATCGCGTTATAATCGAGGCTACGATAGTAAACCTGAAAGGAAGGGGAGAGGTTTCCGATCGGATACCTGAGATGAACCTTGACGTTGAGTGAGAGGCACTGCTGCCATCGGCACAGTCTTGGATTAACGGAACCCTAGTATTGCCATCTAAAAGTTCATGTTAAACGGGTGGATCAAAGCTAAAGGACAGAGTGGGTCTGGGGATTTACATTGATAACCCAGGGACTGAGATATGTTTTAGAGTGCCTGACCATAATATGGTCCTGCAGGCGGAAATCTGGGCGAATGCGTGAAGTGGTGTGGTGCTAACGTGAGGACGTCGAGTATGATCATCTTTACCGACAGTAAAACAGGACGGTTAGGTCACGAACAGTCTTGCAGTGTAAGAAGGAGATTAATACCTTCTCTGACTATAGCAAAATCCGCATCGGTTGGGTGCCGGGCCATAACGGAGTAGGGGGAAATGAAAGGGCAGACGATTTGGCGGTGAAGGCCAGAGGACTGCCGTCCATAAACTTGGTTAACCCGAAGCCTTTCGGGTCCAAGTTAAGGACGAATGCGCATGCAACATTGTGGAGTAGCGAAACGGTCGGTAGGACGGCGAAAATCCTATGGCGGGATCCAGATCGTGAAAAGTCGAGGCTATTACTGAAAGGAAATCAAGAAGGAAGTCAGTATAGCTATAACGGGACACATAGGACTACGAGCTCATTTATGTTAAAATCGGTGCGGCAAGTGATAGAATGCGTAGGGCATGCGAGGAAGATGTTGAGACGTTGGAGCATTTCCTTTGTCATTGCCCGGCTTTCGCGTCCAACAGATACCGGTACTTAGGTGGAGACACAATATCAGACATGAACCAACTTAGGGGAGTGGCATTGAAAACAATGAAGGATTTTGTAAGTAGCATGGAATTCCTAACTTAAAATTTTCTTTTTATACCCTCCACCATAGAATGGGGGTATACTAATTTCGCCATTCTGTTTGTAACACCTCGAAATATGCATCTAAGACCCCATAAAGTATAGATATTCTTGATCGTCATGTCATTTTAAGTCGATCTAGCCATGTCCGTCCGTCCGTCTGTTTGTCGAAAGCACGCTAACTTTCGAAGGAGTAAAGCTAGCCGCTTGAAATTTTGCACGAATACTTTTTATTATTGTTTGTTTATTATTGTCGATTGGTATTGTAAATGGGCCAAATCGGCAAAAGTTTTGATATAGTTGCCATATAAACCGATCTTGGGTCTTGACTTCTTGAGCCTCTAGAGGGCGCAATTCTCATCCGATTTTATTGAAATTTCGCACGTAGTGTTTTGGTAGCATTTCCATCAATTACGGTAAGTATGGTTTAGATCGGTTCATGTTTTGATATAGCTGCCATATAAACCGATCTTGGGTCTTGACTTCTTGAGCTTCTAGACGGCGCAATTTTCGTCCGATTTGACTGAAATTTTGCACGTGGTGTTTGGTATCACTTTCAGCAGCTACGTTAAGTATGGTTTCAATCGGTCCATGTTTTAATAAAGCTGCCATATAGAGGCTGCCTCTAGAGGGCACAATTCTCGTCCGATTTAACTGAAATTGTGGACGTGGTGTTTTGGTAGCACTTCCAACAACTACGCTTCGTATGGTTTTAATCGGTCCATGTTTTGATATATGTGCTATATATACCGATCTTGGGTCTTGACTTCTTAAGCCTCTAGAGGGCGCAATTCTCGTCCGATTTAACTGACATTTTGCACGTAGTGTTTTGGTAGCACTTCTATCAACTAAGGTAAGTATGTTTCAAATCGGTCCATGTTTTGATATAGCTGCCATATAAACCGATCTTGGGTCTTGACTTCTTGAGCCTCTAGAGGGCGCACTTTCCATCCGATTTGACTGATATTTTGCACGTAGTGTCTTGCTATCACTTCCAACAACTGTAATAAGTATGTCGTAAATTGGTCCATGTTTCGATATAGCTGCCATATAAACCGATCTTGGGTCTTGACTTCTTGAGCCTCTAGAGGGCGCAATTTTCGTCCGATTTAACTGAAATTTTGCACGTAGTGTTTTGGTATCACTTCCAATAACAATGTAAAGTATGGGTTTAATCGGTCAATGTTTTGATATAGCTGCCATATAAACCGATCTTGGGTCTTGACTTCTTGAGCCTCTAGAGGGCGCAATTCTTACCCGATTTGACTGAAATTTTGCACGCAATGTTTTAATATCACTTCTAACAACTGTGCTAAGTATGATTAAAATCGGTCCATAATCTGGTATAGCTGTCATATAAACCGATCTTGGATTTTGACTTCTTGAGCCAATAGAGCGCTCAATTCTCATCCGATTTAACTTAAATTTTGCGCGTAGTGTTTTGATATGACTTTCAACAACTGTGCTAAGTATGGCGTAAATTGGTGTAGAACCTGATATAGCTGCCATATAAATCGATCTGGGATCTTGACTTCTTGAACCTCTAGAGGGCGCAATTCTCATCCGATTTAGCTGAAATTTTGCAAAACGGCTTCTCTCATGACCTTCAACATACGTGTCCAATATGGTCTGAATCGATTAATAGCTCGATACCGCTCCCATATAAACCTATCCCCCGATTTTGCTTCTTGAGCCCCTACAAGGCGCAATTCTTATCCGAATGAACTGAAATATGACGCAAAGAGTTGTACAATGTTCAGCATTCATTTATGGTCCGAATCGGACCATAACTTCATATAGCTCCAATAGCATAACAGTTCTTATTCAATATTCTTTGTTTGTCTAAAAAGAGATACCGCGCATAGAACTCGACAAACGCGATCAATGGTGGAGGGTATATAAGATTCGGTCCGGCCGAACTTAGCACGCTTTTATTTGTTTGAGGTTACTTTGTAGTTTTTAGAGCGCACAACAAGCCGATTACTGGCTTAGGTGTATGTCCATAGTGGCATAGGGGGGATTAATATCCGCACCCTCTTTTCGACCTTACCTAACCTAACCTCATTGTTATATTTATATTTACTTTTTTTTTTTTAAAAAATCCGCAATTACTTTTTGGGCAACCCATAATTTTCTTTCTATGAAACCTTTGCCATTTGTGATTAACTTTCTCCACCACGTTTTTATAGCTAAAACTCAATCCAACTTCTTGTCATGGCAAATATGTTACATATCTAACTAATTTACGACCATCATCCAACATATGAGGCGAAGTGTACTTCTCTACTTCAAGTGGCGGGCGGGCAAAGTATAATTTAAAAGTTTCCTTTGATTCTTTTATTTTGATTTTACTTTGTGTTGGACTCTCTCACTCGCCCTCTTAGTCTTAAGAACGAAAAATGACCATTGTTGACATAAACTTTACGCTTTATATTTGGTCATATAGTCCTTTGGACATGAAATGCAAAGAGAAGCTAGAATTGTTGAAGAAAAAACAAAGGTCCTTCTTTTAGGACAGTAGCCTGTGAGGAGAAAAAAAGCTAAAGGAAATGTTTATAAATGATGACCAAATTACTTTGCAGTAAAAGTTTTTTTTTCGGTCATTGTTATGGTTGGTCCTTACCGATCCTTGTTCTATGCCAGTAGCTGATGTTGTTGCTGTTGCTGCAAATTATTGATAAAGCTTCGAAACAAAAAAGTATTTATAATTTATGGTTGAATGGATTTTCGAGGAAATACAACAACAACAACATCAACGACGACGACGAAGACAAAAAAGGCAGAAAGTTTTCTTTTGCAAGAAAATCGTAGGAAAAAGAGAGTGTTTTGTTGAAAGTATGTAACAACTACAAATGAAATTTATTAGACGAATGGCGAGGTATGAGTGTCCTTCTGAGCAAAACTTTTACGAATTGCGTGTAGTGCGAAAGCATTATGAATGTTGCCATTTTCAAGTATGCTAGATTTCGTTTATTAATGCCCCGCTTGTAATGGGAAGTCATTTAAACTTTTGCTGCAAATGGATGGCATTATCAGGAGAGAAAACAAATCCGAGAGGAAAAAACAAACACAAAACTTATAACAATAATTTCTATTATTGGCTCTATGGCAAAAGTATGTTTGAATGACACAAATTTAAAAGTTTTGCACGAAATAATTCTTTGAAGTAGGGAAAAGCAAAGCATTCTTTTTATTGAAATGGAGTCCAAGTGTAGGTAGACACCTTAATTGGCTATGACAGAATATTTGTTCCACTTACCGAACGTAGAATGGAGTTACAAGCTCCTCAACCTTCTGCGCTCATTCTTAAATCTCTGACACCAAGTTTCGAGGTGTCTCCCACCACTTGATCTTTCCATCGGGCTTTTGGTCTTCCCGGTTTGTGTAAACCAACGTGTTTGCCTTCAAACGACTTCTTTGCTGGAGCTTCTTCATCCATTCAGCCTTTGTATTGGGTTGCCCAAAAAGTAATTGCGGATTTTTCATATAGTCGGCGTTGACAAATTTTTTCACAGCGTGTGACTCTGTAATTGCATTCTTTCTTCTGTCAGTTATCAGCTGTTATTTTTAGCTTGTTTTAGAAAAAAAGTATATTTGATTAAAGTTCATTCTAAGTTTTATTAAAAATGCATTTACTTTCTTCTAAAAAATCCGCAATTACTTTTTGGGCAACCCAATATTTTGATGCGTGTAAATATGCTATGATCGTCATACAGCTCGTTGTTCATACGTCGCCTATATTCTCCATTAATGCAAACTAGTCCATATATTTTACGAAGAATCTTCCTCTCAAATACTCCAAGTACTGCCTCATCTGCTTTCACAAGTACCCATGCTTCAGAACCGTATAACAACACGGGTAGTATCAGTGTCTGGTATAGTGTAATCTTCGTCTGTCGAAAGGTGGCCTTGTTTCTAAACTGCTTACTTAGTCCAAAGTAGCAGCTGCTTGCCAGTATTATTCTTCGCTCTATCTCAAAACTGATATCATTCCTTTCGGTTACAGCGTTGCCGAGGTATATAAAATGCCTGACTATCTCAAAGTTGTGGTTCCCAAATTTCTCCGTTTTCTTTATCTGCTCGCTTGTGCAAGGCTTTTTGGGAGTTGAAACCATCCATTTGGTCTTATCTCCATTTACTGCCAGACCCATTTTCACTGAATCTCTTTCAATTCTTTCAAAGGCTGCAGTTACAGCTTCCGATGACCGACCTATGTTGTCGATGCCGTCGGCATAGGCAAGTAGCATGTGTTCTCTTGTGATTAGTGTGCCATATCTCTTCACATCTGCATATCGTATAATCTTCTCCAGCAGGATATTAAAGAGACCACACGATAGGATGTCTTCTTGTCTGAAACCTCGTTTGGTATTAAATGGTTCGGAGAGATTCTTTCCCATTCTTACTGAGGAACGCGTATCAGCAAGTGTCATCCTGCAGAGTCCTATCTGGTCCAAAGTGGATTTAACAGGTCCAAAGCCGCAATGATAGGGCCCAATTATCTCATTGACTTTAGGTTTAAATCTTTCACACAGTACGCTCGAGAGTATCTTGTATGCGATGGGGAGCAGACTTATTGCTCTGTAGTTGGCACATTCCGTCTTGTCTCCTTTCTTGTGTACGGGACATAGTATGCTGAGGTTCCAATCATCGGATATGCGTTCTTCTAGCCAGATTGCGCAGATAAGCTGATGCATACGCCTTAACAGCGTGTCGCCTCCGGTCTTAAATAGTTCAGCGGGTAACCCGTCGGCTCCTGCTGCCTTGTTGTACTTTAGTCGGGTCACTGCTGCTTGATTTACCAGGTCTAAAGTCGCATTGATAGGGCCCAATTATCTCATTGACTTTAGGTTTTAATCTTTCACACAGTACGCCCGAGACTATCTTGTATGCGATGGGGAAGAGACTTATTCCTCTGTAGTTGACACATTCCGTCTTGTCTCCTTTCTTGTGTACGGGACATAGTAAGCTGAGGTTCCAATCATCGTATATGCATTCTTCTAGCAAGATTTCGCAGATAAGCTGATGCGTACGCCTCATCAGCGTGTCGCCTCCGGTCTTGAATAGTTCAGCGGGTAACCCGTCGGCTCCTGCTGCCTTGTTGTTCTTTACTCGGGTCACTGTTACCTGGCTCACATTCTGACTAGGAGGTAAACATTTTATACCATCATCAGGGTTTGGTTCTGCGGTATCCTCTTTGACGCTAACATCGGATACTAGCAGTTAGGTAAAATGTCCTTTCCATATCCTTAGCATGTTATCTGTGTCAGTTACCAGATTTCCTTCTTTGTCTCTGCAGGAGGATGTGTCTGCACCAAAGCCATCGGTTTGATGTTTAATTCTTTGGTAGAATTTCCGGACTTTATTCTGACTCCTGAACATCTCCATTCGCTCACACTCAAGCCTTTCCATTTCCTATTTCTTTCTGAATAGATGTATCTCCTCTCTCCTTTTCTCCCGATATCTATCCTGCATTCGGCGCCTTTCTACTGATTGAAGGGTTGCTCTATATGCCGCATTCTTGGCTTCACTAGCATCTCGACACTCTTGGTCGTATCATGGGTTTCTTGGAGGAGGCTTCCGGTACCCACAAATGCAAACCAGTGGCAATCTCTGCTGGCGCCATGCTGTCCGTTAGAGAGTTTGGCGGGAAATGTGTATCAACGAGAACGAGAGAAAACAGTACAGAACTGATCTCTGGGCTGGACAGAATTTAGGCGGATTTGCGTAAATTCCGGCACAAGTTCCGCACGACTGTCCCCTCTGCACCTGAAACGGAAGGAAGGAAACTGCGGAGGGTATAGTCACAATGATCAAGCGGTTTATAAAGGCCCTTTATGACATGCTTGTGTCGCCATATCCTAAAGCCAAGCCAAGGGGCGAACAGCAAGAACAGAAGATCATATTTTTCTAAGGAGGGGTTGCGAATAATTCTAAAACAGAGAGAAAGTCACGAAGGCAACACATGCTTTATTTCAGCCCGATGTTCTCATAATATGTGATTTAGGGGTGTTTTCGGGGGTGAGGTGGTCCCCCAGACACTTGGCCCCAAAATTGGTTATAAAATTTGTTTTCTAATTTCAGATACCTTTCATTTGAGCCACAAATTGGCATGGTCGAATGTTTACCCTTTGGGGGGTGTTTTGGGAAAGGGGTATACCCCCTGAAAATTGGTCCCGAAAGTGGGTATTCAATTCTTACACTACCCCCCATTTCCTTTCAATTAAGCCCCACATTGACACGGTAGGTAAAAATGCCAGATTTGGGCGTGTTTTGGGGAGTGGGGTGATCCCCCAAACACTAATCCCTGAAAATATATCAGCAAAGTGCTCTATTCTCATATATTTGAACCGTATATTGCCATTGGCCTCAAAATTGAATATCAAACTCGTTTCTAATCTCAAATACCATTCACTTAAACCTTTCATTGAAAAAGCCAGCAGATATGTGCGGTTTGGGGTATGGGCCCTAAAAACTATGAATATCGAGCTCCACTGTCTTGAAGACCCAAATTGTCTTGGTGAGCAAATACCTCCTATTTGGGGGTTGTTATGGTCGTGGGACGTCCCCTAGACAGTTGGTCCAGAATGTGTATGTCAGATTCATGGTCTACTCCTAAATATCCTTCATTTGAGCTCCAGTTTTCCATAGTCAACAAACATGATCGGTTTGGGGAGAGTTTTGGGAGATGGGGCGGTCACTCAGTGACTTGGCTTTTTAAAATATATATCAGATTCGTGTTCTACTCTAAAACACCTCTTATTTGAGCCTGATATTGCAATGGTCAGCAAATAATTCCTATTTGGGTGGTGTTATGGGGATGGGGTGTCTATGGGATGGCCCCATAGACACTTTTCCCGAACATCGATATTAGATTTGTGCTTTACTTCCAAAGACCTTTCATTTGAGTCGCATATTGCTGCGGTCGTAAACTTGTCTTCTTTGGGGTATGTTCTCGGGGATGGGCGGGCCCTCAAACACTTGGTGCCACAACTGGATATCAGATTAGGATTCTTTGCATTGGTCTGTAAATAAGTTCTGTTTGGCGGGTGTTTTGGAAAAGGGGTGGACCCCCAGAAACTTTGTCCCAAATTTGGATATCAGTTTCGTATTTTATTCGCAAATACCTTTCATTTGAATCCCATATAGCCATGGTTGGTAAATATGTCCGATTTAGGGATGTTTTGGGGGTTGGGGTGGTCCCCCAAACAGTTGGTCCGACAATTGGATATCAGATACGTTTTCTAATCTTAAATACCTATAATTTGAGCCCCATATTGTCGTGATTGATATATATATATAATTTTGGTGGGTTTTGGGTTGGGGCGCCCCACCAAGGTACCCCATCCGAAATTTACTCTCTCTTATAGTAGCCTACAAATTTTTTGTTTGTAGGCTGCTATAAGAGATCACACAAAGTTTCGCTTAAATCGCACCACCCATCTCCGAGATCTGGCGTTTCTGAAAATTAGGTTAAGGGGGAGTGTCCGCTTCCCCTTCAGATATCAAAAAATGTAGTACCCTTTTTTGACCACGGGGTCATTATGCACCATCGGTGAAAGTTTCAAGAAAATCGGTTAAGTCGTTTCCGAGTATATAAGGTACACGCAAACAAACAAACAAACACAAATTGGTTTTTATACCGTCCACCATAGGATTGGGGTAAACTAATTTCGTCATTCTGTTTGTTATACCTCGAAATATGCGTCTGAGACCCCATAAAGTATATATATTCATGGTGGTTATGTCATTTTAAGTCGATCTAGCCATGTTCGTCCGTCTGTCCGTCAGTCTGTCGAAAGCACGCTAACTTTCGAAGGAGTAAAGCTAGCCGCTTGAAATTTTGCACAAATCCTTTTTGTTAGCGTAGGTCGGTTGGTATTGTAAATGGTTTAAATCCGTCCATGTTTTGATATAGCTGCCATATAAACCGATCTTGGGTCTTGACTTCTTGAGCCTCTAGAGGGCGCAATTCTCGTCCGGTTTAACTAAAATTTTGTATATAGTGTTTTGGTATCACTTCCAAGAACTGTGCCAAGTATGGTCCAAATCGGTCCATAACCTAATATAGCTGCCATATAAACAGATCTTGGGTCTTGACTTCTTGAGCCTCTAGAGGGCGCAATTCTCGTCCGATTTAACTGAAATTTTGCACGTACTGGTTTGGTATCACTTCAAACAACTGTGACAAATAAAGTTCAAATCGGTCCATAACCTAATATAGCTGCCATATAAACCGATCTTGGGTCTTGATTTCTTGAGCCTCTAGAGGGCGCAATTCTCGTCCGATTTAACTGAAATTTTGCACGTAGTGTTTTGGTATCACTTCCAAGTATGGTTCAAATCGGTTCATGACCTGATATAGCTGCCATATAAACCGATCTTGGGTTTTGACTTCTTGAGCCTCTAGAGTGCACAGTTCTTATCCGATTTGAATGAAATTTTGCACGACGTGTTTTGTTATGATATCCAACAACTGCGCCAAGTACAGTTTAAATCGGTCCATAACCTGATATAGCTGCCATATAAATCGATCTTGTGTCTTGACTTCTTCAGCCCCTAGAGGGCGCAATTCTTATCCGATTTAAATGAATTTTTGCACGAAGTATTTTATGATGATATCCAACAACTGTGTCAAATAAGGTTCAAATCGGTTCATAACCTTATATAGCTGCCACATAAACCGATATGGGATCTTGACTTCTTGAGCCTCTAGAGGGCGCAATTCTTATCCGATTTGAAAGAATTTTTGGACGAAGTATTTTTTAATGATATCCAACAACTGTGTCAAAAAGGGTACAAATCGGTTCATAACCTTATATAGTTGCCACATAAACCGATATGGGGTCTTGACTCTTGAGCCTCTAGAGGGCGGAATTCCTATCCGTTTTGACTGAAATTTTGCACGACGTGTTTTGTTATGATATCCAGCAACTGTGCCAAGTATGGTTCAAATCGGTTCATAACTTTATATAGCTGTCATATAAATCGATCTGTGTCTTGACTTCTTCAGCCCCTAGAGGGCGCAATTCTTATCCGATTTAAATGAATTTTTGCACGAAGTATTTTATGATGATATCCAACAACTGTGTCAAATAAGGTTCAAATCGGTTCATAACCTTATATAGCTGCCACATAAACCGATATGGGATCTTGACTTCTTGAGCCTCTAGAGGGCGCAATTCTTATCCGATTCGAAAGAATTTTTGAACGAAGTATTTTCTAATGATATCCAACAACTGTGTCAAAAAGGGTACAAATCGGTTCATAACCTTATATAGTTGCCACATAAACCGATATGGGATCTTGACTTCTTGAGCCTCTAGAGGTCGCAATTATTATCCGATTTGCCTGAAAGTTTGTACAACGGATCCTCTCACGACCATCAACATACGTGTTTATTATGGTCTGAATCGGTTTATAGCCTGATACAGCTTCCATATAAATCGATCTCTCTCTGTTTTACTTTTTGATCCCCCAAAGGGCGCAATTCTTATTCGAGTGGGCTGACTTTTTACACAGGTCTCCTATATAAGATTCGGCCCGGTCGAACTTAGCATGCTTTTATTTGTTACTTTTTTTAAAATTTTTCTCATCATCATATTTTCTCTTCAATAATTTACGATTCTTAAAAGCAACCATTCACCTGATGAATTTATTTTTTTTTTCTTTTTTCCATAAAAAACTCATCGCAAACTTGTGCTAGATACCAGCGAGCGTTCGATGTCATGAAATCTTACCACAAATCTCTGCGGATAACTCATGGATAATGGTGTTGCTCTACATTTCAAATTGGAATGAATCCTTTGATTCATTGTTTGCGTATTAAATGTTCGGTGTACAAGATGGCTTGCCTAGCAACCCCTGCTCTACGCGTCAACCACCCCCATAAGGTTGCAAAGTAATTGTTCCTTGTCTCACTCGCTCTCTGTCCGTGAGTCTGTCACTCTTTTAATTAATTTGCACATTTGTGTTAATTTTCTGACACGATTTTTGAGCTCTTGCAAGATCAAAAAGCACTTCAAAGAAGCCAACCATGCAAAAGTTGATGTTGAACATTTCATTTGGCCCCTTTCCCTGCAGCCTCCCTCCAGTGAGGACCACTGCAAGTTGGCCCATAAGACAATGAATGCTTAAGCATTGCTTATAAAAGAATCAGTGGCAGGCAGGCAGCAACTGTAGCAGTGGCAGCAGCTTTGTTGGCTTTCACATTTCCAGCATGTGATGTTTTTGGTACATGCAAATTTGAACAGTTTTAATGCATAATCCACAAGAAGAGCAGCTACTTAATTAGAGATGAGCATTGGAATATCACAACGACAATGTCTAGTTGTGATGGCACATCACATACGTCCTATCTCAAAATCAGTTTATATGGGCATTTAAGATGGGACATGTACCAATTGAATCACTGGTTCATTTGCATTAGCAGAGTTCGTGCTAAATCAAATCTCATTAGGAATGGAAGGAAATCTCATTCGAAAGACATTGACATTCAATAAGGGAAGAAATAAGAAAAGTAAAAGCGTATTAAGTTCGGCTGACTCAAACCTTACCATACTATGGACCGCTATTGTCAGATTCTTTTCACAATAGCGCTTTGTAGACAGAAACTAAAAAGGGATAGTGGGGCGTCATTACAAGAACTCTCAATGGATTTTTTTTTTTGAACAAGAATTACTTTCTGTGAATGCTGCAGAATTCAAAAAGGAATATCGGTTTATATGAGTTAGGTTAGGTTAGGTATAAGTGGCAGTCTGCCATCAGACTTACTTAGACGTTTACGTCCATTGTGATACCACAGGCACACAAGAAGGAAGTTGCCTTTAAGTTCGATGCCCTGAATGCTTTAAAAAGCCCAACAACTTGCGAAAGTTCACATTCGCTTAATCAGACAAATTCTCAAAGAAATGCGGGACACACACACAACAGATGTTCCATAGTCTCTTTTTCCTCGACGTCCTCACAGCTTTGGCAAAAGTCGTTACCGGCAACTTTCAGACTGTCAGCATGTGACTAACCAGTGACAGCAAAGCAGTAGACTTCTTCAAGCGTAGATTAGGCCACATAATTTTGGAATGCTCATAGTAGAGCTCGCAAAATATCGATTGCACTATCGATATTAAATTTTTTGACTGTATATCGATTTATATTATTCCGAAAGGAACTATCGAAAAAAGTTAATTTTGTTGCAAAATTAAACAAAAAAAAGTGATTTGTATACCCTCCACCATAGGATGGGGGTATTCCAATTTCGTTATTCTGTTTGTAACTCCTCGAAATATTCGTCAAAGACCCTATGAAGTATATATTCTTGATCGCCATGACATTTTAAGTCGAACTAGCCATGTCCGTCTGTCCGTCCGTCTGTCTATCCGTCTGTCTGTCCGTCCGTCTGTCCGTCCGTCCGTCTATCTGTCGAAAGCACGTTAACTTTCGAAGGAGTACAGCTAGCTGCTTGAAATTTTGCACAAATACTTCTTATTAGTGTAAGTCGGTTAAGGCTGTAAATGGGCTATATCGGTCCACGTTTTGATATAGCTGCCATATAAACCGATCAGGGATCTTCACTTCTTAAGCCGCTAGAGGGCACAATTCTCATCCGATTTGGCTGAAATTTTGCATGAGGTGTTTTATTATGATTTCAAACAACTGTGCTGAGCATGTTTTAAATCGGTCCATGTTTTGATATAGCTGTTATATAAACCGATCTGGGGTCTTGACTTCTTGAGCCGCTAGAGGTCACAAATCTTGTCTGATTTGGCTGAAATTTTGTAGGACGTGTTTTGTTATGACTTCCAACCACTGTGTTAGGAAAAGTTCAAATCGGTCCATAACCTGATATAGCTGCCATATAAACCGATCTGGGGTCTTGACTTCTTGAGCCGCTAGAGGGCACAATTCTTATCCGATTTGATTGAAATTTCGCATGACGTGTTTCGTTATGACTTCTGACAACTGTACTAAGTATGGTTGAAATCGGTCCATAACCTGATATATCTGTCATATAAACCTATGTGGGGTCTTGACTTCTTGAGCGTCGAGAGTGCGTTATTCTTGTCCGATTTGGCTGAAATTTTGCAGGACGTGTTTTGTTATGACTTCCAACCACTGTGTTAAGAAAAGTTCAAATCGGTGCATAACCTGATATAGCTGCCATATAAGCCGATCTGGGGTCTTGATTTCTTGAGCGTCTACAGAGAGAAATTCTTATCCGATTTGGCTGAAATATTGTATGATGAGTTTTGTTATGACTTCCAGCAACTGTATTAAGAATGGTTCAAATTGGTCCAGAGCTGCCATATAAACCGATCTTGGGTCTTGACTTCTTGAGCCACTAGAGGGCGCAATTATTATCCGATTTTGCTGAAATTTTGCATGAGGTGTTTTGTTATGACTTCTAACAACTGTGCTGAGTATGTTGAAATCGGTCCATAACCTGATATATCTGCTATATAAACCTATCTGGGGTCTTGGGTATTACCCGATTTGACTAAAATTTTGTACAACGGCTTCTCTCATGACCTTTAACATACATGTCGAATATGGCATGAATCGGTTTATAGCCTAATGCAGCTCACCTATAAACCGATTTCCCTATTTTACCCGATTTGGCTAAAATTTTGTACAACGGCTTCTCTCATGACCTTTAACATACATGTCGAATATGGCATGAATCGGTTTATAACCTAATGCAGCTCTCCTATAAACCCATCTCCCTATTTTACTTCTTCAGCCCCTAAAGTGCGCAATTTTTACTATTGGCTATATAGTCGGCGTTGACAAATTTTTTCACAGCTTGTGACTCTGTAATTGCATTCTTTCTTCGGTCAGTTATCAGCTGTTACTTTTAGCTTGCTTTAGAAAAAAAGTGTAAAAAAATTGTATTTGATTAAAGTTCATTCTAAGTTTTATTAAAAATGCATTTACTTTCTTTTAAAAAATCCGCAATTACTTTTTGGGCAACCCAATAGATTTGGCTGAAATTTTACACAATGACAACTACTATGGTTCAGTTTAATTATGGTCCGAAATGAACCATAACTTGATATTGTTCCAATAACATACCAATTCTTTTCTTTTATCCTTTGTTTGCCCAAAAAGAGATACCGTGGCAAGAGCTCGACAAATGCGATCCATGGTGAAGGGTATATAAGATTCGGCCCGGCCGAACTTAACACGCTTTTACTTGTTAGTTCTCAATTTCGTTTGAAGTAAATGAGATGGGAAAATAAGGACAGTATCGATACTATCGATATTTATTATTAAAACTATCGAAGATATCGAATGTTGCGATTGTTGAAAGCTTGACAGCTCTAGCTCACAACAACTTCTATTACAAGGTATATCGTAGTGCCAATCTGTTCTGTCAGGTATAGTGGCACAGTACTTCTTATCAAAAAGCGGCTTAGAAAGGATGTAGCCCACACTGCCTGGAAGATCGGACATTGTATCAAGGATAACACATATCCATCCATCCGTAGACGATGCATGGCAAATGAGAAAGCGCCCTTAGCCTCAGAGCAGTGATCGCAGCATTTTGTCCAGTCACAATGTCCAGAGGCATTAGGTGAAGAATTCATTTCAGTGCATTAGATGGTGTCGTCTTCAGTGCGGCTGTTATGCACAAAGAAGCCATCCTTGTGTTCCGGTTGAGTATTGAACAGTAAGTGGACTTTTGAAGCGACGTCCACCAGACCATATACACCATACAGCATTACAGGTCCTACAACTGCAGAATATACCCAGTGCATGACTCGCAGTCTAAATCCCCAAATTTTGCCAATGGCTGTATAGAGCAAGAGTTGCCTTTCTTGCCCTTTCAAAAATGTTGGATTTGAAATTCAATCGGACCATATACCAATATATCTTCTTCTACGAAGTACAAAATTTCCCATGAACATTCCATATGTGAACAGGAGTTACTTCTGTTAAGACTTCTATGGGTACAAAAAATGTGAAGTTTTCATGGGGTTTTGACGAAATATGGTTAATGTGCATATCTGAGGTGAGTTGGTATCCAAAGTTGGGATAGACTGAACTCAATACGTTTTTATACCCAACACCATAGGATGGGGTGGAGAGGGGGGGTATACTAGTCTAGTCGTTCCGTTCATAATACTTGGAAAAATTGGTTTGGGATCCTATAAATTATTGGGTTGTCCAAAAAGTATATCTTCTTAATCGTCTTTACATTCTAACCCGATCTAGCCATCTCCGTCCTTCCGTCACCCTGTTTGTTCTTCCGTGCAAATCACGATAGCACTCGAACGAATAAAGTTATTCGCTTGAAATTGTGTCTTCACCTAAGTGCCGGTATCTGTTTGACGCGAAAGCCGGGCAATGACAAAGGAAATGTTCCAACTTCTCATCATCTTCCCCGCATGCTATCCTACACATGCTATCACTTGCCGCACCGATTTTACTTAAGTGAGCTCGTAGTCCTATGTGTCCCGTTATGATACCAATAGCCATACTGACCTCCTTCTTACTTCCTTTCAATAATAGCCTCGTCTTTTCACGATCTGGATCCCCCCAAAGGATTTTCGCCGTATTACCGACCGTTTCGCTGTTCCACAGTCTTGCATGCGCATTCGTCGCCCTCTCCCTTAATTCGGACTGCGTCGACCCAAAAGGCTTCGGGTTACCCAAGTTTTTGACGGCAGTCCTCTGGCCTTTACCGCCAAATCGTCTGTCCTTTCATTTCCCCTTACTTCATTATGGCCCGGCACTCAAACGATGTGGATTTTCCCATACTCAGAGAATGCACTAATCACCTCCTTAGACTGTGCGTGACCTTACCGTCCTGGTTGTTATTGCCCTTATGGCAATTTTACTGTTGTTAAAGATGTAAAGATCCTCGCGTTAGCACCACACCACTTCACGCATTCAGTGATTGCCCGTATCTCCGCCTGCATGACCGTATTATGGTCAGACAGTCTAAAACAGATCTCAGTCCCTGGGTTCTCAATGTAAACCCCCAGGTCCACTCAGTCTTCTAGCTTCCATTCGTGTAACATGATCTCCCAGATGGCAGTACTAGGGTTCCCTCAATCCAAAACTGTGCCGCTGGCAGCACTGGCTCGCACTCGACTTCAAGGTTCATCTCAGGTATCCGATCGGAAATCACTTCCCGTCCTTCCAGATTTCCTATCGTCGCCTCGATTATACCGCCATGGTTTGAGCTGCTCCCATTCTCAATCCATTCTCCCATCGTCAATCCATTCTCCAATAGGTTTCCTATTGACGCCTCGATTATACAGCGATGGTATGACCTGCTTCCATTCTCAATCCATTCTCCCATCGCCTTAAGTCTCATAGCCGCAGTGGCTGCCTCACACTTAATCTGTATGTTAATGGGTCGAATATCTAGAATAGTCTCCAGTGCCTTGGTGGACGTGGCATCGCTCCGCATATGCCAAGACAACATGTTTTCTGAACCTGTTGTATAGTCCTTATGTTGCACTTTTTCTCCATAGCAGTCCACCGTTAAGTAAGGCGTAAGTAAGGATTGGTCTAATCACGCTCCTGTAGAGCCAGTGGCCTATCCTCGGATTCAAACCCCATTTTTAGCCTACGGCCCGTCTACATAGTACCCAACATTTGTGAGTCTTCTCAGTACGCTCCTGAATGTGACACTTCCAATTCATTTTCCTGTTTAAGATCACACCTAAGTATTTGACCTTGTCAGATATCGAAATTGTCTTATTCAGAAAACATGGTGCGTTAAATTAGGCCACCTTCGTCTTCCTAGTGAACAAGCATATTTCAGTCTTCTCTGGGTTAACATCTGGGTCTAGCCCAGTCATATGCAAGACCCTTTCGGCCCTTTTGCATAGCTCGTTCGGAGCCTTACCCCTTAGAAGTATTATAACATCATATGCGTTGCAGACGGGTTCAAATCCCTCCTCAATCAGCATCCGTAATAGGTCATTTATGGTGGTCACCTATAGGAGTGGCGATAAAATGCCCCCTGTGGCGTGCCCTGTCCCACTTTCCCCCTTATATTTATGCCATGGGACACAGAATTTGTCCACCTGTTCCTTAGCATATGGTTTATCCAGTCTCTAAGGATCGGATCCACCCAGTACTGGTCTAAGGATTGGATCAATATGTCGTTCCGCACATTGTTAAAAGCCCCTTCAATGTCAATGCATACCGCCAGAGAGTACGTCGAAGGATTCTTCTATTGGTTGCCCAAAAAGTAATTGCGGATTTTTCACATAGTTGGCGTTGACAAATTTTTTCACAGCTTTTTCTTTCTTCTGTCAGTTATCAGCTGTTACTTTTAGCTTGCTTTAGAAAAAAAGTGTAAAAAATTTATATTTGATTAAAGTTCATTCCAAGTTTTATTAAAAATGCATTAACTTTCTTTTAAAAAATCCGCAATTACTTTTTGGGCAACCCAATATTTTATGCACAACCTCGTGCAGGGCAGTCGCCACCGACCTTCCCATGGTGTTTGTATTTGAGCAGTTCGCTGGATGTCCTACTCCTTATCATGGTGTCCACAATACGTTCCATGGTTTTGAGTAGAAAGGATGTAAGGCTTATGGGTATGTAGGCCTTTGGTGTCGCATAACTTGCATTGCCGGGCTTGGGTATAAACACCACCCTTGCCTCCTGCCAGACTTTCAGAGTATATGCAAGTCCTAGGCACACTGTGAAAATGTTGGACAGATGAGACGCCAGATAGTCACCCTCTTTCTGTAGTAACGCCGGAAATATTCCATCAGGTCCGGGTGACTTAAATGGTTTGAAGCTGCTCAAGGATTCCTTCACTATAAATTCCGTTATTATAAACCTTCGATCAACTTCATTATTCCAAGATTCCGATGTTTTCGTGAGTCCCTTCGTATCCTGTGGAAAATGGGTTTTCATCAAAAGCCTCACCATGTCCTCCGTTGTCCAAAATATGTTTAGTTTGTGTAAATTTTTAGCACAATCCATGGTCGATCCATGGCAGATGGTCCGTAATTGGCACATTTTTTACCAAATATCTGTACAATTTCTCTAAACATACCATCACTGTTTACCCTCAAATCCTCCTTCCCACACATACACACCACGCAATTCACTTTTGATGTCAGTGTTACAACAACATGGCATGTTTACGCTGGAGGGGAAAGCGTCTACATGCAGCCATCATTGAAAGAATATTCCACATAAAGTACCACACTTTCGACTTCATCGTCTTGTCGTCATTAGCAGGCATTAAGTTAAGAGATTAATGTGTGATTAAAAGATTTCTTCGTTTATTTTGAATTATAAAGACTTACAGAGGTACAACAAACTCCACTCTCCATTCAAAGATGCTTTTGAATAAACATCCCCGATACATTCATTATTACACCGTCATACACACACACACACCACACATACACCTAAACGAATCGAAGCCAAACAGAAAGGGAAAGGGGGAGAGCTAGACTCTGTTGATGCTGATGATGTTTGCTCATCAACATGACAAATGTCAAGTTCAAGTGCTGAGAAGCTGCTGCCTTCTTCAATGTTTATGCATTGTTTGCGCTACTTCTGATGAATGCAAGCAAGGCAACGAGGGTGCATGCAATGTGCATTGGCTGCATGCCCCATCTCGTTGCATGGTGTTCCCAAATGATTATGCCAAGAGGATTTCAAGTTGAAAAATTCCCTTTGAAGTCTTTCGTCATTTAGGGGATTTCTTCTTTTTCTTCTCTTTTCATCTTTCACTGTCTCTCTCTCTCTTCCTCTCTCCCTCCTTTGCTTCTATGGTGTTTGCCATACAGAGTGAGAGGATTAATTTTGACATTTATGATTTGTGTTTCAGGAAGTCTAAGTGCATGTTTCGTAGATAAAATTTGTTCTCATTGCTTAATGTAGAGAAGGAAATTGCGTAATTCCTCAGCACCAACAATGCCATCCGTTTGTAGTGTCGTCTAAAGGCATACAAATGCTTCTTGCTCTCTTTTTGTCCCTCTCTCAATCGGGCTAGCTGGCTGACTGGCTGGATCAAAAAGAAAAAAAAATACGAAATGGAAATTGCTCCTTAACAGTAAATCTAAGAGTTTTTCTGTATTTTGTTTTTGAGTGGATTGTAAGGATATAAGACAACAGTCGTCAAGTGACTTTGATAGAGGGAGATATATGGCAAGGACTTATGACAATGTTCTTCTATTTGATTATCTTGTCATGTTGTCAAATGGCTTTGACAAGGAAATATTATGTGGATTTTTACTTCTTTAAGCAGCATTAATAGACTTTTTGTTACTGCATGGTAGATTATGGAAATGGACTCCAATCTACAAAGGATAATTTTTCTATTTTCTACAAGTTGGCTAAATTGAAATGAAACCAGGAAAGGTAAGGAAAGGTAAAAAGCGTTGCCCGCTTTTTACCTTTCCGAATCGACCGAATCTTATAAAGGGTGATTTTTTTGAGGTTAGGATTTTCATGCATTAGTATTTGACAGATCACGTGGGATTTCAGACATGGTGTCAAAGAGAAAGATGCTCAGTATGCTTTGACATTTCATCATGAATAGACTTACTAACGAGCAACGCTTGCAAATCATTGAATTTTATTACCAAAATCAGTGTTCGGTTGGAAATGTGTTCATTCACCGTAACGTTGCGTCCAACAGCATCTTTGAAAAAATACGGTCCAATGATTCCACTAGCGTACAAACCACACCAAACAGTGCATTTTTCGGGATGCATGGGCAGTTCTTGAACGGCTTCTGGTTGCTCCTCACTCCAAATGCTGCAATTTTGCTTATTTACGTAGCCATTCAACCAGAAATGAGCCTCATCGCTGAACAAAATTTGTCAAAATTTGAACACATTTCGAACCGAACACTGATTTTGGTAATAAAATTCAATGATTTGCAAGCGTTGCTCGTTAGTAAGTCTATGCATGATGAAATGTCAAAGCATACTGAGCATCTTTCTCTTTGACACCATGTCTGAAATCCCACGTGATCTGTCAAATACTAATGCATGAAAATCCTAACCTCAAAAAAATCACCCTTTATATAAAAATCAATTTGTGTTTGTCGGTTCCGTATAGACTCAAAAACGGCTGAACCGATTACCTTGAAATTTTCACAGATTGTGTAGTTTGGTCTGGAAGGAAACATAGGCTCTATAATTTTTTGATATCGGGAGGGGGGCGGACCCTCCCCCTTACGCCAAAAGTATTACTCAAAAATAAAAGTGGAGCGATCGAGACAATATGGGATTCAAATGAAAGGTATTCAAGAGTAGAGTGCGAATTTCGTAAAAAAAGCTGGGTCCAAGTACCTGGGGGCCCGCCCCAGCCCCAAATTACCTTAAAATAGGTTTATTTGACGATAATGACAATATGCGACTTAAATGAAAAGCATTCGGGAGTAGATTACGAATATGGTCACGAAGTAGGAATAGTCTTTATAATTTATTAATAACGGAAGGGGACGGACCCTCCACCGTTACCCCAAAAATACCACCAAAAATCAAAAGTGGATCGATAAGGACAATATGGGTATCAAAAGAAAAGTATGCAGTAGTAAATAACGAATCTGGCATACAAATTCATGTCGAAGGATAGGGGGTCACCCCTCCCCCACAAAAACGCCCAAAATGAGCACATAAGCCATTCACGGATATATGGGACTCGGTTTGTTTGTTCCGTATAGACTGAAAAAACGGCAGAATCGATTTTCTCAAAATGTTCGCATATTGTGTAGGTTGATCTGGAACAAAACATAGGCTTTATAATTTTTCGATATTGGAAGGCGGACGGGCCCTCCCTCTTATGCCAACACAACCCAAAATCAAAAGTGGACCGATGGTGACAATATGGGTACCAAATGAAAAGTGTTGGAAAGTTGAATACGAATAAGGTATTAGAATTTGAAACTAAGTACCCATCGAGCCCCAACCCCAAAACTCCCCAAAACAGACATATTGTACGATCATGTCATTATGGGGCTCAAATGAAAGGTATTTGGGAGTAGATTTTGAGTTTGAAGGGGGGACGGACACTCCCCCTTATGCCAAAAACACAACCCAAAATCAAAAGTGGACCGATCGGGACAATATAGGTATCAAATGAAAGATATCTGAGAGTAGAATACGCATATGGTATTAAAATTTGAGTCTAAGTACCCATCGAGCCCCAACCCCAAAACAGACATATTGGACATCCATGTCAACATGGGGCTCAAATGAAAGGTATTCGGGAGTAGATTTCGAATCTAGAATAAAAAACCAGATCGAAGTATAGGGGGCCACGCCACCTCTCAAAGCCAGCATTAGACCCATAATGTCTATATGATTATTGGATGAACCGTTTGTCTGGAAGGAAACATAGGCTTTACAATTTTTAGATATTGGGTGGGGTCCACTATGGCGGTCGCTGTTTGCCCCTTGGCTTGGCACTAGGATATGCTGACACCAGCGAGTTATTCAGGGCCTTCTTGATCCGCTTGACCACTATGTCTATATCGTCCTTAGTTTCCACTTCCTTTTCTGGTGCGAAAGGGATACACATGTAGAATTTGTGCCGAAATTTATCCCAATCCGCCTTTCTTCTGTTTAGCCGAGGGACCACTTCTGCAGAATTTTCTCCAAGGCAGAAACTAATGTAACGATGATCATAAGCGAGTCATTCAGGGCCTACGTGATCCGCTTGACCACTATGTCTATATCCTCCGGTAGTGGAAAGCTTGCAGGTACATTAAAGTATAGCTAAACAATTCAATGCTAAAATGGCAAGGCAAGGCCACATATTGAGCCTTTGCAGCGTTGAGAAAACATCTTCATATTTGTACACAGATATTTGGGCACATCTGTTCCTCTTATAAACCCTTTCAACATGCATTACTTAAAGTATCGAAATAATACATTCATTTTCCACATACGCATGTCAGAGGCCTATTCATTGATGTACTTTACGAACGAATAAGTGTTTGAGTCATGTAGACATTTTAATTCCTTTTTAGTAGGAACGTGTTTTCATTTAACCCTGTTATATTCCTAGCCATCCCTACTGTATGGCACCAACAACAGCAGCAGCACCAGCAGTAGTAGTGTTGATTTTTATGAGAGAGTCATGTTGCTGGCAAGAGTTTCTACAATACTTGTTCCGGCATAGTCATTGGATATTTGTTTATGTTTGGGCACATAAATTCATACCGACCTCTCATGCTCGCAAACATGTCCATACTTGGGCGGATAGACATGTGTGCATATCCTTTTAGACCAATTATGTTGAAAGAACTTTAATTCATATCAAGCTGCACTTACAGTACAAAAAAGAAATACTCAGTATGTAGTTGGTGCTAGGCATCGGCGTGGCCATCATCATCGGTGTCATCATCATCATCCGCAGCAGCACTTTTCATATTCGTGCGGTAGAGCTGCCAATTTGCAAGATGTACTTTTAAGTAAGTAAGGTGAAGGTGAAGTGAAGTGAAGTGAAGCGAAGTGAAGTGAAGTGAAGTGAAGTGAAGTGAAGTGAAGTGAAGTGAAGTGAAGTGAAGTGAAGTGAAGTGAAGTGAAGTGAAGTGAAGTGAAGTGAAGTGAAGTGAAGTGAAGTGAAGTGAAGTGAAGTGAAGTGAAGTGAAGTGAAGTGAAGTGAAGTGAAGTGAAGTGAAGTGAAGTGAAGTGAAGTGAAGTGAAGTGAAGTGAAGTGAAGTGAAGTGAAGTGAAGTGAAGTGAAGTGAAGTGAAGTGAAGTGAAGTGAAGTGAAGTGAAGTGAAGTGAAGTGAAGTGAAGTGAAGTGAAGTGAAGTGAAGTGAAGTGAAGTGAAGTGAAGTGAAGTGAAGTGAAGTGAAGTGAAGTGAAGTGAAGTGAAGTGAAGTGAAGTGAAGTGAAGTGAAGTGAAGTGAAGTGAAGTGAAGTGAAGTGAAGTGAAGTGAAGTGAAGTGAAGTGAAGTGAAGTGAAGTGAAGTGAAGTGAAGTGAAGTGAAGTGAAGTGAAGTGAAGTGAAGTGAAGTGAAGTGAAGTGAAGTGAAGTGAAGTGAAGTGAAGTGAAGTGAAGTGAAGTGAAGTGAAGTGAAGTGAATTGAATGATATGAGATGATATGAAGTGAAGTGAAGTGAAGTGAAGTGAAGTGAAGTGAAGTGAAGTGAAGTGAAGTGAAGTGAATTGAATGATATGAGATGATATGATATGATATGATATGATATGATATGATATGATATGATATGATATGATATGATATGATATGATATGATATGATATGATATGATATGATATGATATGATATGATATGATATGATATGATATGATATGATATGATATGATATGATATGATATGATATGATATGATATGATATGATATGATATGATATGATATGATATGATATGATATGATATGATATGATATGATATGATATGATATGATATGATATGATATGATATGATATGATATGATATGATATGATATGATATGATATGATATGATATGATATGATATGATATGATATGATATGATATGATATGATATGATATGATATGATATGATATGATATGATATGATATGATATGATATGATATGATATGATATGATATGATATGATATGATATGATATGATATGATATGATATGATATGATATGATATGATATGATATGATATGATATGATATGATATGATATGATATGATATGATATGATATGATATGATATGATATGATATGATATGATATGATATGATATGATATGATATGATATGATATGATATGATATGATATGATATGATATGATATGATATGATATGATATGATATGATATGATATGATATGATATGATATGATATGATATGATATGATATGATATGATATGATATGATATGATATGATATGATATGATATGATATGATATGATATGATATGATATGATATGATATGATATGATATGATATGATATGATATGATATGATATGATATGATATGATATGATATGATATGATATGATATGATATGATATGATATGATATGATATGATATGATATGATATGATATGATATGATATGATATGATATGATATGATATGATATGATATGATATGATATGATATGATATGATATGATATGATATGATATGATATGATATGATATGATATGATATGATATGATATGATATGATATGATATGATATGATATGATATGATATGATATGATATGATATGATATGATATGATATGATATGATATGATATGATATGATATGATATGATATGATATGATATGATATGATATGATATGATATGATATGATATGATATGATATGATATGATATGATATGATATGATATGATATGATATGATATGATATGATATGATATGATATGATATGATATGATATGATATGATATGATATGATATGATATGATATGATATGATATGATATGATATGATATGATATGATATGATATGATATGATATGATATGATATGATATGATATGATATGATATGATATGATATGATATGATATGATATGATATGATATGATATGATATGATATGATATGATATGATATGATATGATATGATATGATATGATATGATATGATATGATATGATAGAATACATATTTCAAGTTTTTGTTCCCAATTTTAGTCAAATCGGATGATAATTCAGGCTTCTAAGAGCTCAAGATGTCAAATCCGGTGATCGGTTTATATGGGGGCTATATCTGTTTATAGACCAAATCGGATAAAACTTGTCCGTTTATATTGGGGCTATTTCTGTTTAAATACCGATTATAATCATACCTGGCACGGATGTTGGAAGTCATAACTCAAGGCATTGCACCAAATTGCAGCCAAATCGATTGAAAATTGATGCTTCTAGGTGCTTCTATGCTCAAGAAATCAAATCGTGGAATCGGTCTATACGGGGGCTATACCTGTTAATAGAACGATTCAGATCATTCTTGGCATGGCTGTTGGAAATCCTAACTCAAGTCTTTGTTTCAAATTTCAGTGAAATCGGATGAAAATTATGCTTCTAAAAGCTCAAGAATTCAAATTGGGGGATCAGTTTATATGGGGGCTTTATCTGTTTATAGACTGGTTCAGATAATTCTTGGCATGTTTATTGGACATCACAACTCAAGTCTTTGTTCTAAATTTCAGTCAAATTGGATGAAAATTGAGGATTCTAAGAGCTCAAGAAGTCAAATTCGGATCATACTTGGGATGGATATTGGAAGTCATAACTCAAGCCCGGACATCGGTAGTCCGACATGCGTACTTCATGGAGTCTTAGACGAGTATTTGCAGGTTTTACAATTGGAATGACAATAGAAGTATAAGTCCATGTTTCGGTGAAGGGCATAAAAATGTATTTTTCCTTCTTCTTAGGTTCCACATTTGAAATTCGTCAATAGGTGGTAACTCTGCTCATGATCATCTTTTGTTGAAGTGGTTGCAGTGCACGTATGAGAGCATATATTTCTTCTTTATCTATCTGTGTGTGTGTGTGTGTGCTTGCATATGTGTTTGAGAGGGAAGTTACTATATGTTATTGTTGCCTGCCTGCCAGCCAATGTCCTATAGTAAAATGATGGCCCATATGTGCTGATCCTTGATATGTTACTGGTATGCCTTACTAGAACTCGACTGTGTAACATCGTAACTCTGTGTGGGTATACAACATATACTCGTTTGGTGGGAGTGTTAGTGGCATTTGTACGTGCACTCAATGAAACATATGAATGTTGTTTAGTTTTTAGTAGCCTCAACTATGTCTTTTTTCTTTCGCAATACTTCCCTACGCTATCCGCCCCGGTGTACCTATTCTATTCGCATGGAACCAGGCACGTGACCTCATGTGTTTTCGATGGTAGTCACGTAAATTCTTAGTAATTTATGTTTTAACGCGAAACTGTTGCTGAATGAAAGAACGAAGCAACGAATGGCTGTACGTATGAATGAATGGATGACTGAGTGGGCAAATGCCTGAAGCCCAAGCACTAAGTCTGTCTACTGTCGTTGTGTGCTTCATGTTTCATTTAAGTTAAATTTTTTGGAAAGTAATGAAAACGTAAAGGAAAAAAGCAAGAAAATTATTTAATTCACATGTTTTTTTTGGCTTCATATATGTATGTATTTGTGTGTATAAGGATCATGAGCAAAAGGGTAGCTCGTAAAAGTAGAAAGGGTATAACAGAGTGGTAAAAACATTTTTTTTTCGAAAATTACAAGAAAATCCGGATTTTTTTATGCTCTCTACCGTGGGATGAGGGTTACACAGATCTAATAATTTCTGTATTTATACCTAATACAACTCCTATATAACAATTCCAACTTCATTGCTATGTATTTTTTTTTATTTTATTTATTTATTTTATTTTCTTTTCGACCAACCCTAATATTTGTATTATACTCTGGTGTCTTGGTCTACGTATATGTATTTCACAAACTGTAATTTATCTTCAAAACAAGAAAATGATAGATGTTCTTAGAGTCCGCCTTATTACATTTAATTGTGAAATACAACACACCCTGAACTGGCGTTTTCTTCTTCCATTGCTAATTAATCAAAAAGTAATGCCACAGGAAGCTAACTTCATTATTTTTATACCCGCCACCATAAGATGGGGGGTATACTAATTTCGTCATTCTGTTTGTAACTACTCGAAATATTCGTCTGAGACCCCATAAAGTATATATATTCTTGATCGTCGCGACATTTTATGTCGATCTAGCCATGTCCGTCCGTCTGTCCGTCCGTCCGTCCGTCCGTCCGTCCGTCCGTCTGTCTGTCGAAAGCACGCTAACTTCCGAAGGAGTAAAGCTAGCCGCTTGAAATTTTGCAAAAATACTTCTTATTAGTGTAGGTCGGTTGGTATTGTAAATGGGCCATATCGGTCCATGTTTTGATATAGCTGCCATATAAACCGATCTTGGGTCTTGACTTCTTGAGCCTCTAGAGTGCGCAATTCTTATCCGATTGGAATAAAATTTGGCACGACGTGTTTTGCTATGATATCCAACAACTGTGCCAAGTATGGTTGAAATCGGTTCATAAGCTGATATAGCTGCCATATAAACCGATCTTGGGTCTTGACTTCTTGAGACTCTAGAGTGCGCAATTCTTATCCGATTGAAATGAAATTTTGCACGACGTGTTTTGCTATGATATCCAACAACTGTGCCAAGTATGGTTGAAATCGGTTCATAAGCTGATATAGCTGCCATATAAACCGATCTTGGGTCTTGACTTCTTGAACCTCTAGAGGGCACAATTCTTATCCGATTTGAATTAATTTTTGCACGCAGTATTTCGTTATGATATCCAACAACTGTGCCAAGTATGGTTGAAATCGGTCCATAACCTGATATAGCTGTCATATAAACATATCTGGGGATTTGACTTCTTGAGCTTCTAGAGGGAGCAATTCCTATTCGATTTGGCTGAAATTTTGCATGACGTATTTTATTCGTACTCTCAACAACTGTGTCGAATAAGTTCCAAATCGGTTCATAATCTGATATAGCTGCCATATAAACCGATCTGGGATATTGACTTCTTGAGACTCTAGAGGTCGCACTTATTATCCGATATGCCTGAAATTTTGTACGACGGATCCTCTCATGACCATCAACAAACGTGTTTATTATGGTCTGAATCGGTCTATAGCCCGATACAGATCCCATATAAATCGTTCTCTCTATTTTACTTCGTGAGCCCCCAATGGGCGCAATTCTTATACGAATTGGCTGAAATTTTACACAGGTCTCCAACATATAATTTAATTGTGGTCCAAACCGGACCATATCTTGATATCGTTTTAATAGCAGAGCAACTCTTTTCTTATATCCTTTTTTGCCTAAGAAGAGATGCCGAGAAAAGAACTCGACAAATGCGATCCATGGTGGAGGGTATATAAGATTCGGCCCGGCCGAACTTAGCACGCTTTTACTTGTTTCATATTAATTGTGATTTTAAATCTAAAACCAAATTTCTGAGAAAATTATAAAAATAGAATTGACCCTCAGAAAAATTTTTAATGTTAGGTGGGCGTTTAGCTATCTGATACGTATGGAATCACAACATAAGTGACCACACATATGGGATGTCTAAGAAAATAAACGTCAGAGGAAAATTTCGTAATTGAAGCTGGTTCTTATTTTTGAAGATATAATTGGGGCCTTAGTTTTTAGTGTGGAAATATATTTCCGAGAAAATTATCCATAATTTTTACAAAAATCTCTACAGAAACTTCTGGGCAGGGAATGAAGGCTTTAAATAAAATTTGAGTTTTCGTCTCTGACTCAGACAACGATAATGTCATCTAACCCATAATCACAGCCAAATCGAAAAAAAGATATCAACAGGATGATGGCAGAAGTGAGAAAAGACATCGTTTAGCTCCCACCAAAAGCTAAAAAGCTTCGCGGAGCACAACGAAGGAAGCTGAAAACAAGTAAAAGCGTGCTAAGTTCGGCCGGGCCGAATCTTATATATCCTCCACCATGGATCGCATTTGTCGAGTTCTTTTCCCTCTTCTTAGGCAAAAAAGGATAAAAGAAAAGAGTTGCTCTGCTATTAAAACGATATCAAGATATGGTCCGGTTCGGACCACAATTAAATTATATGTTGGAGACCTGTGTAAAATGTCAGCCAATTCGTATAAGAATTGCCCCCATTGGGGCTCACGAAGTAAAATAGAGAGAACGATTTATATGGGATCTGTATTGGGCTATAGACCGATTCAGACCATAATAAACACGTTTGTTGATGGTCATGAGAGGATCCATCGTACAAAATTTCAGGCATATCGGATAATAATTGCGATCTCTAGGGGTCAAGAAGTCAAGATCCCAGATCGGTTTATATGGCAGCTATATCAGGTTATGAACCGATTTGAACCTTATTTGACACAGTTGTTGAAAGTAAAAATAAAATACGTCATGCAAAATTTCAATCAAATCGGATAAGAATTGCGCTCTCTAGAAGCTCAAGAAGTCAAGTCCCCAGATCTGTTTATATGACAGCTATATCAGGTTATGAACCGATTTCAACCATACTTGGCACAGTTGTTGGATATCATAACAAAACACGTCGTGCAAAAATTCATTCAAATCGGATAAGAATTGTGCCCTCTAGAGGCTCAAGAAGTCAAGACCCAAGATCGGTTTATATGGCAGCTATATCAAGTTATAGACCGATTTAAACCATACATGGCACAGTTGTTGGATATCATAACAAAACACGTCGTGCAAAAATTCATTCAAATCGGATAAGAATTGTGCCCTCTAGAGGCTCAAGAAGTCAAGACCCAAGATCGGTTTATATGGCAGCTATATCAGGTTATGGACCGATTTGAACCATACTTGGCACAGTTGTTGGATATCTTAACAGAACACGTCGTGCAAAATTTCATTCCAATCGGATAAGAATTGCGCACGCTAGAGGCTCAAGAAGTCAAGACCCAAGATCGGTTTATATGGCAGCTATATCAGGTTATGAACCGATTTGAACCATACTTAGCACAGTTGTTGGATATCATAGCAAAACACGTCGTGCAAAATTTCATTCCAATCGGATAAGAATTGCGCACTCTAGAGGCTCGAGAAGTCAAGACCCAAGATCGGTTTATATGGCAGCTATATCAAAACATGGACCGATATGGCCCATTTATAATACCAACCGACCTACACTAATAAGAAGTATTTGTGCAAAATTTCAAGCGGCTAGCTTTACTCCTTCGGAAGTTAGCGTGTTTTCGACAGACAGACGGACGGACGGACAGACGGACGGACATGGCTAGATCGACATAAAATGTCGCTACAATCAAGAATATATATACTTTATGGGGTCTCAGACGAATATTTCGAGTAGTTACAAAAATGACGAAATTAGTATACCCCCCATCTTATGGTGGAGGGTATAAAAAGTGCCAGAAGCGCATTCTGGCGAAAGTGCTAAACGTTCCTGGGGATACAAAAGATACCCAAACGAATTCTGCGTTAGCTGGTAAGAGGACCAGTTCTCCCGAAGAGTGATAAATGTGAAACCACCACAAAAGGGCTCCCCGCTTTCAGTACTCTGGGAAAATCGTGTCAGCCCCGCCGCTTCGGATATTCCAGACAGTATCTGACAGAGGGTGAGAAAGTTGGGTCAAGTAGGAAAGAAGCGGAAGCGTCTTCGAAGATTTTGTAGCGGAAGCTATGGCTCTCCAAGGAATACCGTAGCCACAAAGGGTTCGATAAGCCATCCATTTATCGCACGTGCCAACGTAAGCGCCATCAAGTGGAGGATCTGGCAAACGAACAGATCTTGAAATCCTCTGCACCAGGTGGGTGGATCCTCTCTTTACCAGGTGGGCGGGTCCTCTCCACCGACCATCAATTCAACCTGGATCCAATCCTTAGACCAGTACCGGGTGGACTCGGTCCTTAGAGTCTGGATAAACCATATGCTAAGGAACAGGTGGATAAATTGTGTGTCCCATGGCATATATATAAGGGAGAGAGTGGCAAAAGGCACGCCACAGGGAGCATTTTATCGCCACGTCTTTGTGTGACCACAATAAATAACCTATTACGGATGCTGAATGGGGAGGGATTTGAACTCGCCTGCTATGCAGACGATGTTATAAAACTTCTAAGGGGTAAGGATCGGAACCAGCTATGAAGAAGGGCCGAAAGGATCTTGCATATGCCAAATGACTGGGCTAGACCTAGTGGTCTCAATGTAAACTCAGAGATGACTGAAATATGCCTTGTTCATGCAAATGCAAATTTTGCCCATGAACATCCCACTAAGGAACAGGGGCAAACTTCTCACATATCAATGAGTGGAGTCCGATTCAAGTTTAAGCTCAATGATAAGGGGCCTTCTTTTTATAACCGAGTCCGAACGGCGAGCCGCAGTGCGACACCTCTTTATATAGAAATTTTACATGGCATAGTACCTCACAAATGTCGCCAGCATTAGGAGGGGAAAACCACCGGTGACATTTTTTTTCTGATGGTCTCGCACGGGTTCGAATCCTGGACGTTCAGCGTCATAGGCGGACATGCTAACCTCTGCGCTACGGTGGCCTCATGAGGAAGACGAATTTGGGCCAATTTGACGCGCCACGTTTCCTACATAGAACGTTTTCGATATCTGACAAGATCAAATAACTGGGTGTGATCTTGGATAGAAAACTTAGTTGAAAGTTTCACTTTCAGGAGCGTACTAAGAAGGCTCACAGATCTTGGACACTAGGCTCGAAATGGGCCGTAGGACACGAAATGGGACCTGAATTCAAGTGTAGTCCACTGGCTCTACAGGAGAGCGTGATTAGACCAATACTTACTTACGCCTCAGTAGTTTGATGGAGTGCTATGAAGAAAATGTGCAACATAAGGACCATACTACAGGTTCAGAGGATATGTTGCCTTGGCATAGTCGGAGCGATGAGGACCATGCCTACCAGGGTACTGCAGACTATATTAGATATCCGCTATTGATATACAGATTGAGTGTGAGGCAGCCACTGCGGCTATGAGACTTAGGGCTATGGGTGAATGGGCTGAAGATGGGAGCAGCTCATACCATCGCGGTATAATCGAGGCGACGATAGGAAACCTGGAAGGAAGGGAAGAGGTTTCTTATCGAATAACTGAGATGAAACTTGAGGGCGAGTGCGAGGCACTGGCGCCAGCGGCATAGTCTTGGACTGACGGAACGCTAGTATTGTCATCTGGAAGATCATGTTACACGGATAGTTCAAATCTGAAGGATAGAGTGGCCCTAGGGATCTGCATTGAGAACCCAGGGACTGAGATCTGTTTTAAACTCTTTGACCATAATACGGTCCTGCAGGCGGAGATTCAGGCAATCACAGTAAGTGTTAGGTGGTATCCGAAGCCTTTTGGGGTCGACGCTGTTCGAGTTAACAACGTGGGCCACGAACGTGAAACAATGAAACTGGTCAGTAAGACGACGAAAATCCTATGGGGAGATCCGCATCGTGAAAAGATAAGGATATTGCTGAAAGGAATTAAGAAGGAGGTCAGTATAGCTGTTTGTATAGTAACGGGACACATACGACTACGAGAATATTGATGCAGAATAGGTGTGGTATGTGAGGGACATTTGAGGCAGATTCGAGACACTTTGAAGGATTTCCTAAGTCATGAAATTTTTTACGACTTTAAAGCCATGAAAAGTATGATCCAGCTGCATCTGTAGATGTATTTCCTATAAACTTAAAAGAATGCACTCAAAGAACGCGTCAAACGTGATCCATGGTTGAGGCTTATATAGCCAGTTTGGCCCGGCCAAACTTAACACTTTTACTTGTTAGTTTTCGTACAACGTTCATCAATCGCCGCTGAATTGTTGGCATAGACCATTGGTTTGACGTAGTCCCACAGCAAATAGTCTAACGGCGTCAAAACATACGACCAATAAATTGATTGTGACATACGCTATGTGGCTTGTGGCGCCGTCCTATTGGAACCACATGTCCTCCAAGTCCACACCATGCTATTGAGGTCAAAAATATTCTATTGAGGTCAAAAATATTCTGTTATCATTAAACGGTAGCGATTCCCATTCACAGTAACGTGCTGGTCTTGATCATCACGAAAGAAGTACGGCCCAATGACGCTGCCGGCCCATAAACCGCACCAAATTGTCATTTTTTCGAGATGCAATGGTGACTCGTGGAGTACGTGTGGATTGCTGTGTGACCAATAATGCATATTTTGGTTATTGACGAAGCCATTCAGCCAGAAATGAGCCTCATCGTAGCGCTCTTATTGTTGTGGCCACTGACTCGGAATTTCGGTTAAAAATTTTAATAATTTCAACTCCATATTGGCTCGTGTATCATTCCATCATGAAATGGCAAACCTTACTGAAGAGAAATGGCAAAAGAGCGGCGAAAAATATGCCGTCGTTTGCGGTCCCTATCGGTCTTCTTTTGTAGCGTCCCTGTTTAAAAACCCTTTACAGGGTAAGTATGGCCGAAATCGGTATTTAGCTCGATATAGCTCCAATGTCCCGATAAGTCTTCTAATTATACCCACCATCGAATGATAGGGGTATTGTGCCATTCCTTTTGCAACACATCGAAATATCCATTTCCGACCCTATACTTCGACCCTTGATCAGCGTAAAAATCTAAGACGATCTAGCTATGTCTGTCCGTCTGTCTGTTGAAATCACGCTACAGTCTCTCAAAATAGAGATATTGAGCTGAAACTTTGCTCAGATTTTTTTTTGTCCATAAGCAGGTTAAGTTTGAAGATGGGCTATATCGGACTATATCTTGATATGGCCCCCATACAGACCGATCCGCCGATTTAGGGTCTTAGGCCCATAAAAGCCACATTTATTATCAGATTTTGTTGAAATTTGGAACAGTGAGTTGTGTTAAGCCACCTGACATCCTCCTTCAATTTAGCCCAGATCGGTCCAGATTTGAATATAGCTGCCATATAGATCGATCTCTTGATATAAGGTTTCGGGCCCATAAAAGGTGCATTTATTGTCCGATGTCGCCAAAATTTGGGACAGTGAGTTAAGTTAAGCCCCTCGACATAGCTCTTCAATATGGCACGGATCGGTTTAGATTTGGATATAGCTATCATATAGCTCGATCTCTCGATTTAAGGTTTTGGACCCATAAAAGGTGCATTTATTGTCCGATGTCGCCGAAATTTTTGACAATGAGTTATGTTAGGCTTTTCGACACCTTTTTTTAATTTGATCCAGATCGGTCCAGATTCGAATATAGCTTCAATATAGACCGATCTCTCGATTTAAGTCTGTGGGCCTATAAAAGGTGCATTTATTGTCCGATGTCGCCGAAATTTGGGACAGTGAGTTGAGTTAAGCACTTCGACATATTTTTGCAATTTGGTCTAGATCGATTAAGATTTGCACATTGTTGCCATATAGACCGATATCTCGATTGAAGATCTTGGCCCCAAAAAAAGCGCATTTATAATCCGATTTCACTGAAATTTGGCATAGTGACTTATGTTACGCCTTTTTACATGTTTTTGCTTGATGTGACAGAAATTTTGCATACTGACAACATTTCTGCTCTTTAGTATTCGGAGTTAATCCAACACAGATAGGTACATAAATATATGACTCCCGTACAAAACGATCCCCTGATTTTACTTCTGAAGACATTCGATGATTCATATATAATCAGGTTAATAAGTTTCAAACAGAATCCAAATTTCATCTATTGATGACATCTGCGATATTTCGCTGCAATTTGAAGATATCTCCCACCAAATTTTCAGCCACATTGTTAACTAAACATACGCATGACTTGCGTAGGGAGCTGAAAGTGATGGTCGACTGAGTTACAATTCCGACCATCATGTTTCTGAGCTGTCACATTTGACAGCTCTTACAAGTTCTCCTCACATTCCACAGAAATTTGCGTTTAAGTCAAAAGTAGAAACAAGGTCTTCAAGTCACTTGCCGGCAGCACTTGGGGCGCTGACAAAGAAACTTTGTGGACAATGTACAAATCAATTGGTCGGTCTGTGGTAAGTTATGCAGCGCCAGTGTGGTCCCGCCCAACGGGGTCTTTAGTAAGTTATGCAGTGCCAGTGTGTTCCCGTCAGCTCTGTGACACGAATTGCGACGAACTGTCTCCTCAGTTCTCAAGTGGACCACCTTCATCAGGAGACCAAGATCCTAGCCGTGCTGAGACATAACTACATTCTGTCTAAGTAATACCTTTTGGGCTGCCAACGCAGAGATCATCCAAATCATCATCCTGTGGATAGGTATTCACCGCTCAGAAGCCTTAAGGTAGATCTACATTATCTGGAGCGTGAGGTCCATCGCTACAAGAGAGAACCTCAAGATCAAGCGGAGTATCAAGCGGGCATAGAAAACATTCAAGCAAACAGGGTAGCATATGTAGACATAGCTAACGGGTCAAAGTGGTCTTTGGAAAACGACCTCCTCCCATTGCACCCGAAGAAATTGACCCTTGAATTAGTTTGTAACACCAAAAAGGAAGAGAGATAGACCCATTGATAAGTATACCGATTGACTCTGAATCACTTTTCGATTCAATTTAGCGATGTCTATCTGTCCGTCTGCCTGTCTGTCTATCTGTCCATGTTAATTTATGTACAAACTACAGGTCACAATTTCCATCCGAACGTCTTCAAATCGTGGAGTTAAAAGGGTTCTTGAAAATCTAGACGTAAATAAATCCCCTGGCCCGGATGGCATATCAACACTTGTCTTACGCAAGTGTTCTTCGACGCTCGCTCGTCCGCAACCTTTTCAATCTTGCCTACCGTGCGGGATTCTTCCCGGCTCGTTCAGCCAATACCCAAGAAGGGTGAGGCAAGCAACCCTGCGAATTATCGGTCAATTGCGATATGCTCCGCTCTCTCCAAGGTCATGGAGAGCATGGTTAATCACCATCTTGTGAGGTATTTAGAGTCTAATGGCCTTCTTAGCGACCAGCAGTATGGGTTCCGCAGAAATCGCTCTACGGGCGACCTCAAGGCACTTCTGCCGGAACGTTGGAGTCGCTCAATCCACCAGTTTGGTGAGAGTAAGGTTGTGGCTCTGGATATCTTCAAGGCATTTGATAGGGTATGGCACAGTGCACTACTATCAAAGCTTGTCGCATTTGGTGTGGGTAATGGCTTCGTTCTATTTATTTCGAGCTTTCTGAGCGATCGCACTATTCGAGTCGTTATAGGTGGGATCTCATCCAATGAGCAAAAATTGACCGCAGGTGTACCCCTGGGCTCTGTTCTAACTCCTTCTCTTTTTCTAATTTTCATCAACGATCTGTTGGGTTAGCCATCGAATCCGATCTACTCATTTGCGGATGACAGTAATCTCTGTCATTCGTACTCATTTGACCATGGGCCGAGTCTTCGGGAGATTGAGGACAAAAGGCGGGTTATGGACGATACACTCTGCCAGGATTTGCTGGCCATTTCTGAGTGGGGTCGAATGAATCGAGTCGATTTTAATGCACGGAAGACTTAGTGCTGCTTGTTGCGACAAAAACGATTCGCTGATCCATTACGATCATCTTCGTCCATCAACGGTGTAGATGTTGACCAATCAGAAGCTCTTGATTTTCTGGGCATGAGAATACAAATTGATGTCCGTTGGCTAAACATCTATTCGAAGTCTCGAAAAAAGCATTCAAGTGTTTAGGCTTTCTTAAACGGTGTAAGAATTACTTCACTCCCTCTGATCTTCTTAACATCTACACCACTTTGATAAGGCCGATGTATGGAGTACAACTCACATGTATGGGCTGGAGCTTTAAAATCATCCCTGGAGCTACTGGACCGTGTACAGAGCAGAGGGATGGTGTTGATTGGGGACAGTGGGGTATCCAACTCTATTGCCTCCCTTCATCGCTGTTCTATCGGAACTTTCATGGTGTGTGTTCGTCTGATATTCGTCTTCTTATTCCTGATGTAAGGATGTATATCAGGGATACTAGACATACCAGAAACTCACACCCGTTTGTAATTGATTGGCCAGCCGACCGGACAATGCATTATAGAGAGAATTCTTATTTCGCCCGAACCGTTCGTATGTGCAATCGACTTCCGGTTAATGTTTTTCCCACCCACTTTGACATCCAAAGATTTAATACAAAAGTCAATAAGCACTACATCCTTTCCCCCCCAATTTCTAATTTCCTCTCGCCAACGCAATGCACAGCATTCATAGGGGACATCCCCTGTGTGTTGGCTGAAAAAAAGAAAAGAAGGCGTTTTTTCGGCCTAGAGACGAAGCCTATTGAAATTGGGAAAAAAATCGGTTCAGATTTGAATATACCTCCCATATATATGTACGTCCGATTGGCAGTAATACTGCAATAAATTGGCAATTTGCTCACCGATTTTCTCGATATTTGGCAGACAGGATTTTCTCATGACTCCCGACAATACAAGTGAATTTC
Organism: Stomoxys calcitrans; assembly: GCF_963082655.1. Classification (NCBI taxonomy): domain Eukaryota; kingdom Metazoa; phylum Arthropoda; class Insecta; order Diptera; family Muscidae; genus Stomoxys; species Stomoxys calcitrans. The sequence continues at coordinate 48,473,656 of NC_081553.1, read as the reverse complement.
ATAGAAATCGGTTCAGATTTGGATATAGCTCCCATATATATGATCGTCCGATTTGCAGTAATAATGCAATAAAATGGCCATTTGCTAACCGATTTTTTCGAAATTTGGCAATACAAGTGAATTTCATAGAAATCGGTTCAGATTTGGATATAGCTCCCATATATATGAACGTCCGATTTTCAGTAATACTGCAATAAAATGGCCATGTGCTCACCGATTTTCTTGGAATTTGGCAGGCAGGATTTTCTTATGACTTTCGATGTTATTAATGAATTTCATAGCAATCGGCTCGTATTTGGATATAGCTCCCATATATATGTTCGTCCGATTTGCAGTAATAATGCAATAAAATGGTCATTTGTTAACCGATTCTCCCGAAATTAAGCAGGAAGGACTTCCTAATGATTCTCGACATTACTGGTGAATTTCATGGAAATCGGTTCAGATTTGGATATAGCTCCCATACATATGATCGTCTGATTTACAGTAATAGTGCAATAGAATGGTCATTTGTTTTCCGATTCTCTTGAAATTTGGCAGGAGGGATTTTCTAAAGACTCTCAACATTACTGGTGAATTTCATGGAAATCGGTTCAGATTTAGATAAAGCTCTTACATATATATATCGCCCGATTTTCACTCCTAGAGCCACTACAAGCGCATTTATTGTCCAATCTTCCCAACATTTTGTACAACGCTTTCCTCGACGACCTACACAATGTTTATGAAGTTTGCTCGAAATCGGTTCAGATTTAGACATAGCTCTCATATATATATTTTCGTCCGATTTGCAGTAATATTGCAATAAAATGATCATTTGTTAATCGTTTCTCTCGATATATGTGGCAGGAAGGATTTTCTATAGCTTCTCGATATTATAGGTGAATTTTATAGGAATCGGTTCAGATTTAGATATAGCTGTCATATATGTATAACGCCCGATTTTAACTTCTAGAGTCACAGCAAGCGCATTTATTGACCCATCTTGCCAAAAATTTTGCAAAACGCTTTCCTCGACGACTGCCACAGTATCTGAGAAGTTTGCTCGAAATCGGTTCAGATTTAGGTATAGCTCACATATATATCTTCGTCCGATTTTCGGAAATATTGCAAGAAATTGCTCATTTTTTAACCGATTCTCTCGAAATTTCGCAAAAAGGATTTTTCTTATGACTCTCGAATGACTCTGGTGAATTCCATAGAAATCGGCCCAGATTTAGATATAGCTGTCATATATGTATATCGCCAGATTTTCACCCCCAAGAGTCACTGCAAGCGCATTGTTTCAGAATTAGATATAGCTCCCATATTTATGTTCATCAGATTTTGGGTAATTTTTTAAATTAAAAATTTGCATTTTTGTGGAGTTTTAATCTTTATCGGTCCTTTTAGCATGGTTTGCAGAAGTCTTTGTCCCATGGCCTTAAATATGACACCAATCCTTGCCTTCATCTCCATGGTGGCTGCGATTGAAGACATACTGGCATAGAATCCATTAATTTCTTTCTTTAAGTCATCTTTAACAATTAGCCATACAAATAGGTTTTTTTTTAGCACGTGTTGTCACTGACATATCCTTTGTCTCATTTAGTCATTAGCCTCATTAGACACATTGAGCATGGAAAACCCAATTGCCCAGAAATGTTATCCAGGGGGCAGGGGGGAGATGGAAGGACTTTTCGACACACCCACAAATCTTTAATCATGAGCAAATAAATTCATGCATTTTAACGCAGACACATGCTCATAGACGCATTCGCACACAGACACACACACACACATATGTTGATGTGAATTCATTTCATTAACGAGGACACACAACACATTTCTTGTATGGTCGACATATGCTTCACATTCACAATTCATCACAATTTAGTCTGATGGCAAGTAATGAAGGATGTACGACTATGGAAAGGAATGGATGTCGCACCATGTTGGCGCATCAAGATGATATGCGGAGAACATTTCCACATTTGGTTTTAAACAATGGACTACTATTGTCACACAACTCTTCTTGACTCTCATTTTCTTTGAGTTTAATTATGGTAATTAATTTATTTGCTAACATGTGAGATGAGTAAGGGACAATGGGCAAATTTTTGAATTATAGTAAATTTAAATTTTTATACTCCACACCACTACTGTGGTATAGGGTATTATAACTTAGTGAATTTGTTTGTAACACCCAGAAGGAAGAGAGATAGACACATTGATTAGTATACCGATCGACTCAGAATCACTTTCTGATTTGATTTAGTTATGTCCGTCTGTCTGTCCGTCCGTCTGTCTGTCTGTCCGTCTGTCCATGTTAATTTGTGTACAAACTACAGGTCACAATTTTCATCCGATCGCTTTCAAATTTGGTACAGGCATGTTTTTTGGCTTAGAGACGAAGCCTATTGAAATTGGAAAAAATCGGTTCAAATTTGGATATAGCTCCCATATATATGTTCGTCCGATTTGCAGTAATACAGCAATTATATGGTCATTTGTTAACCAATTCTCTCGAAATTTGGCAGGTAGGATTTTCTTATGACTTTCGACGTTATTGGTGAATTTCAGAGAAATCGGCTCAGATTTGGATATAGCTCGCATATATATATTCGTCCAATTTACAGTAATACAGCAATAAAATGGTCATTTGTTAACCGATTCTCTCGAAATTTGGCAGGAAGGATTTTCTTATGACTTTCGACGTTATTGGTGAATTTCATTGAAATCGGCTCAAATTTGGATACAGCTCCCATATATATGTTCGTCCGATTTGCAGTAATACAGCAATAAAATGGTCATTTGTTAACCGATTCTCTCGAAATTTGGCTGGAAGGATTTTCTTATGACTTTCGACATTATTGGTGAATTTCATGGAAATCTGCTCCGATTTGGATATAGCTCCCATATATATGTTCGTCCGATTTGCATTAATACAGCAATAAAATGGTCATTTGTTGACCGATTCTTTTGGAATTTGGCAGGAAGGATTTTCTAACGACTCTCAATATAACTGGTGAATTTCATGGAAATCGGTTCCGATTTGGATATAGCTCCCATATATATGTTCGTCCGATTTGCAGTAATAATGCTTTAAAATGGTAATTTGTTTATCGAATCTCTCGATTCTAACGACTCTCGACATAACTGGTGAATTTCATGGAAATCGCCTCCGATTTGGATATAGCTCCCATATATATATTCGTCCGATTTTCCGTAATACAGCAATAAAATGGTAATTTGTTGACCGATTCTCTTGAAATTTGGCGGGAAGGATTTTTTAGTGACTCTCGACATAACTCGTGAATTTTATGGAAATCGGTTCAGATTTAGATATAGCTCTCATATATATATATATCGCCCGATTTTTACTCCTAGAGCCACTGCAAGCCCATATATTGACCAATCTTTCCAAAACTTCGTACAACGCTTTTGTTGTTGACTTTCTCAATGTTTGTATGGTTTGGTTAAAATCGGTTCAGATTTAGATATATCCTCCATATATATGATTGTCCGATGTGCGGTAATAATGCAATAAAATGGTCATTTGTTAACCGTTTCTCTCGAAATTTGGCAGGAAGGATTTTCTCTTGATTATCGACATTATTTGTGAATTTCATAGAAATCGGTTTAATTTCAGATATAGCTCTCATATATGTATATCACCCGATTTTAACTTCTAGAGTCACAGCAAGCCCATTTATTGACCCATCTTGGCAAAATTTTGCAAAACGCTTTCTTCGACGACTGCCACAGTATCTGAGAAGTTTGCTCGAAATTGGCTCAGATTTAGGTATAGCTCCTATATATATGTTCGCCCGATTTTGAGAAATATTGCACTAAAGTGCTCATTTTTTGACCGATTCTCTCGAAGTTTGGCAGGAAGGATTTTCTCTTGACTCTCGACATTATAGGTGAATTTTATAGAAATCGGTTCAGATTTAGATATAGCTGTCATATATGTATATCACCCGATTTTAACTTCTAGAGTCACAGCAAGCCCATTTATTGACCCATCTTGGCAAAATTTTGCAAAACGCTTTCTTCGACGACTGCCACAGTATCTGAGAAGTTTGCTCGAAATCGGCTCAGATTTAGGTATAGCTCCCATATATATGTTCGTCCGATTTTGAGAAAAATTGCAAGAAAGTGTTCAGTTTTAAATGGATTCTTTCGAAATTTTGCAGGAAGGGTTTTCTTATGACTCGCAATATAACTGATGAATTTCATAGAAATCGGCCCAGATTTAGATATAGCTGTCATATATGTATATCTACAGATTTTCATCCCAAGAGCTACCCCAATCACAATCTTTGCAAAATTTTGCACAACGCTTTCCTTGACGACTACCACATTAACTGAGAAGTTTGCTCGGAATCGGCTTAAAATTAGATGAAGCTCCTATATATATGTTCGTCCGATTTTGGGTAATACAATAATGTTGTCATTTGTCAACCGTAGTTATTACAGTTTGAACATATTTGCTTGCTGAGGTCCTTCAAAATTTATTCAGAATTGGGTATAGCTTCCACATTGTAAAGGGTGATTTTTTGAGGTTAGGATTTTCATGCATTAGTATTTGACAGATCACGTAGGATTTCAGACATGGTGTCAAAGAGAAAGATGCTCAGTATGCTTTGACATTTCATCATGAATAGACTTACTAACGAGCAACGCTTGCAAATCATTGAATTTTATTACCAAAATCAATGTTCGGTTCGAAATGTGTTCAAATTTTGACAAATTTTGTTCAGCGATGAGGCTCATTTCTGGTTGAATGGCTACGTAAATAAGCAAAATTGCCGCATTTGGAGTGAAGAGCAACCAGAAGCCGTTCAAGAACTGCCCATGCATCCCGAAAAATGCACTGTTTGGTGTGGTTTGTACGCTGGTGGAATCATTGGACCGTATTTTTTCAAAGATGCTGTTGGACGCAACGTTACGGTGAATGAACACATTTCGAACCGAACACTGATTTTGGTAATAAAATTCAATGATTTGCAAGCGTTGCTCGTTAGTAAGTCTATTCATGATGAAATGTCAAAGCATACTGAGCATCTTTCTCTTTGACACCATGTCTGAAATCCCACGTGATCTGTCAAATACTAATGCATGAAAATCCTAACCTCAAAAAAATCACCCTTTACTTATAGGGTAGGTGTGGGGTGTTATAGAGTCGGCACCGCCCGACTTTTGTCCTTCCTTACCGTTTTTTTTTCTGAGCATTTTCTTCCCTCAAAAAAAAATCTAAATTTTTCCCAAGGATACTTTTAACCCACTTCCTGACCTATCTCATATCATGTCTCTTGTGTGCAAAGACTCTGTAGAATTTTTTTTTGATATTTTTAAATTTCATGGCATGTCCTTGCTATTATTGACATTTCCATGAAGCGTTTAAATAAATGTGATACAATATCTGCAATGATGCTGATATATGAGCGTGTTAGTTTAATCTTAACCCCCTGCAATCTGCGAAACTCTAAGTTAGGATAACTATGCGTGTGTTTTTCTTGCCCCTGTTGGGAGAGTTGTCGCTGCGAAGGGTTATTGCCATTTATTCGCGCAAACTAAGGACATTAGTCATTGGGGCGTTTTTTGTTTTTCTTTTCGTTCCTTTGCATTTGTCTGGCATTTTAACGCCACTTGTGCCAGTATGGAAGCGGCAAATGATGAATTACAAGTGTCCATCTAATGTTGCATGCGGCAGACACCATAAAAGGAGCATTTGAAAAATAGAAAGAGACTCCCTGAATACTTCCTTATTCGCTAGTTTATCATAGTGTGTGGGAGTGAGTGTGGCTGTGTTTGTGTGGGAATGTTATTATGTTGAGCCTTGCTGTGGTGTGGGTGTGTGCCGGCATGGGTGCGTGTGGTTGTGTGCCAGTGATGGAATGTTTTACTAAATGGGTTTGTCTTTCTTAAGCTCACTTACATCGATGCTTCTTCACACACGACAACGACTACATGATACTTTAATACAAATGACAATGAGAATAAATACAACGATGGCATAAATGACAAAGTTGCCATGGCTTTCCTTTTCGATTTGCAAAGAAAATCTCTGATCATTGAGCTCGTTTCGAAAGAGATACAAACAAAAATTGTAAAATTTAATGCCCGTTAGGACAAAAAACTGGAATATGAAAAAATTCGGCAGAGCCCGGCCCGGTATCGAACTTAGAGTCGCGAAGCAACAGCGAAAGCCGTTGCCGTTGTCTAGCGTTCGAAGCCATCAGTAAACTTCCAACACATGCACAGAATCATGTGTACCACGGATGAAGTGTAATTGTCACAGAAAAAAGTCTGTCAATACACAAAAACACATGCATTGGGAAAAAGTACAGCTAATAGACAGAGATTCTATCATTCCCCAACCCCAAAATTCCTCTAAACAGATATATTCGAAGTTCATGCCAATATGGGACTCAAATGAAAAGTAAAGGGTGATTTTTTTGAGGTTAGGATTTTCATGCATTAGTATTTGACAGATCACGTGGGATTTCAGACATGGTGTCAAAGAGAAAGATGCTCAGTATGCTTTGACATTTCATCATGAATAGACTTACCAACGAGCAACGCTTGCAAATCATTGAATTTTAATATCAAAATCAGTGTTCGGTTCGAAATGTGTTCATTCACCGTTCAGCGATGAGGCTCATTTCTGGTTGAATGGCTACGTAAATAAGCAAAATTGCCGCATTTGGAGTGAAGAGCAACCAGAAGCCGTTCAAGAACTGCCCATGCATCCCGAAAAATGCACTGTTTGGTGTGGTTTGTACGCTGGTGGAATCATTGGACCGTATTTTTTCAAAGATGCTGTTGGACGCAACGTTACGGTGAATGAACACATTTCGAACCGAACACTGATTTTGGTAATAAAATTCAATGATTTGCAAGCGTTGCTTGTTAGTAAGTCTATTCATGATGAAATGTCAAAGCATACTGAGCATCTTTCTCTTTGACACCATGTCTGAAATCCCACGTGATCTGTCAAATACTAATGCATGAAAATCCTAACCTCAAAAAATCACCCTTTATAAGGCAGTAGATTACAAATATAGCATAAACCATTAGGTCCATGTAATAGGAGGTCGCCCACCCCCAAATACCCACAAATGGGCACATTAGCCGACCATGGCAATAATGGACTCAAATTAATGGTTTTAGGGAGTAAATTACGAATATAACATTAACATTTGCGTTCATACCTAGATGGCGCTTTTCCTCCTAAACATATGTCAAATTGTTTAGTTGTCCCATTGTGACAATATGGGACTCAAACGAAAGGTAATTGAGAGTAGAAAACGAATTTGATATCCAATTTTGAAGCCATGTGTTTTGGGGTACGCGCTAAAGCACCCCCTAAACTGAACTTCATTTCCGTTGGGAATAAAGAACGAATTTGATTTCAATTTTCAGTGCAAAGTGCCGGTGGTCGCCCCCAGCTCCAGCCCCAGCCCCAAAACACAATCCAAACGGTTCATGTTTATCGGCCATGCCAATATGGGACTCATATTAAAGGGATTTGGAAGTGAAGCACGAATTTGACATCCATATTTGAGTCGAAATGTCTGGGGTGCCATCCCTCTCCTACCTTACCCTTAGAAATAACATTACCACCAGGAACCGAGAAGGAGCAAATTCTCACATATCAATGAGTGCTTTCCGATTCAAGTTTTAACTCAATGATAAGGGACCTTTTTTTATAGCGGAGTCCGAACGGCGTCCCGCAGTGCCACATCTTGGGGAAAAATAAACACCGCTTGTCCGATGTTCTCGCCAGGATTCGAATGCGTTCAGCGTCATAGACTACAATGGCACGAAATCGATATCCGCATTCAGGGCGAAGTGTCCCCACCCTAAAAAGATATTACAGAGTTAAAGAAGGCGCAGCGTAAAAATCTAAGACGTTCTAACCCCGTGGGTCCGTCTGTCTGTTGAAGTCATATAAAGTCTTTAAAAATAGTAATATCGAGCTGAAATTTGGCACAGATTCTTTTTTCGTCCATAAGCAGGTTAAGTTCGATGATGGGATATATCGGACTATATCTTGATATAGCCCCCATATAGACCGATCCGCAGAATTAGTGTCTTAGACCAATAAAAGCCACATTTATATTCCGATTTTGCTGAAATTTGGGACAGTGAGTCGCGTTAGGCCTTTCGTCTTCCTTCTTCCATTTGACCGAAATCGGTCCGGATTTGGATATAGCTGCCACATAGACCGATCTCTCGATTGAGGGGCTTGGGCCCATGAAAGGCGCATTTATTGTCCGATTTCGCCAAAATTTGGGACATTGAGTTGTGTTAGGCCACTTAACATCCCATTTTAATTTAGCCCCGATTGGTCGAAATTTGAATATAGCTGTCATATAGACCGATCTCTCGATTTAAGATCTTTGGCTCATAAAATACACCGAAATTTGGGACAGCGTCTTCTGATAGGCTTTTTGACATCCGTGTCGTATATGGTTCAGATCGGTCTATATTTCGATATAACTACCCAAAAAGACCAATATATTGTTCTACAAAATTGAACAATGATTTGTTTCTATTGGGTTGCCCAAAAGTAATTGCGGATTTTTCATATCGTCGGCGTTGACAAATTTTTTCAACGGGTTGTGACTCTGTAATTGCATTCTTTCTTCTGTCAGTTATCAGCTGTTACTTTTAGCTTGCTTTAGAATAAAAATGGTAAAAAAGTATATTTGATTGAAGTTCATTCTAAGTTTTATTTAAAATGCATTTACTTTCTTTTAAAAAATCCGCAATTACTTTTTGGGCAACCCAATATATATGTATTTGGTAGGTTTTGGCGGTGGGGCGGCCTCTCTAGGTACCCAATCCGAAATTTGGATACCAAGTTTTTGTTTTTAGGTTACCATTAGACAGCACACAAAATTTCGCTTAAATCGCACCAACCATCTTCCAGTTCTGGCGTTTCTGATAATTAGAATAAGGGGGAGGGGGGCGGACCCTTCAGATTTAAAAAAATTTAGTACCCTTTTTCCACCATGGGATCATTATGATCGTCTCGACATTCTGAGTCGATCTACCCATGTCCGTCTGTCGAAAAGACGATAGTGCTCGAACTCGTAAAGCTAGCCATTTGAAATTTTGCACAGATTCTAAATACTGATCAGATTTAGATATATTGGGTTGCCCAAAAAGTAATTGCGGATTTTTCCTATAATCGGCGTTGACAAATTTTTTCACAGCTTGTGACTCTGTAATTGCATTCTTTCTTCTGTCAGTTATCAGCTGTTACTTTTAGCTTGTTTTAGAAAAAAAGTGTAAACAAGTAAAAAGGCGTTAAGTTCGGCCGGGCCGAACTTTGGATACCCACCACCTCGGATATATATGTAAACCACCTTTCGTCAAAATCCGGTGCAAAATTCATACCTTATGACCCATAGCAGCTATATCAATATATGTTCCGATTTGGACCAAATACTAATAAGTAAAAGTCAGTTGTGTATAACAAAATATTGGTATTTTTAGTAGCTATATCCAAAAATAAACCGATCTGAACTATATACGACACGGATGCCGAAAAGCATAACATAATTCAGTGTGTCAAATTTCAGTGCAATCAGATTAAAAAAGCGCCTTTTATGGGGCCAAGACTTTAAATCGAGAGATCGGTCTATATGGCAGCTATATGCAAATCTTGATCGATCTAGACCAAATTGCAGATATATATGGAGGGGCTTAACTTAAGTCTTTGTCCCACATTTCGGCAACATCGGACAAAAAATGGGCTTTTTATGGCCCCAAAACCTAAAACCGAGAGATAGGTCTATATGGGAGCTATATTCAAATCTGAACCGATCTGAGCCATATTGACGGAGGATGTCGAAGGGCCTTAGACAACTCACTGTCCCAAATTTCAGCAAAATCGGATAATGAATGTGGCTTTTATGGGCCTAAGACCCTAAATTGGAGGATCGGTCTATATGGCAGCTATATTCAAATCTGGACCGATCTGAGTCAAATTGACGGAGAGTATTGAAGGGCCTAACACAACTCACTTTCTCAAATTTCAGCCAAATCGAATCATAAATGTGGCTTTTGTGGGCCTAAGACCCTAAATCAGATAATCGGTCTATATGGCAGCTATATCCAAATCTGTACCGATCTGAGCCATATTGACAGTAGATGTAGAGGGGCCTAGCACAACGTACTGTCCCAAATTTTAGCAAAATCGGATAATAAATGTGGCTTTTATGGGCCTATGACCCTAAATCGGAAGATCGGTCTATATGGCAGCTATATCCATATCTGGACCGATCTGGGACAAATTGACGAAGGACGTCGAAGGGCCTAACACAACTCACTGTCCCAAATTTCAGCAAAATAGTATAATAAATATGGCTTTTATTGGCCTAAGACCCTAAATCTGCGGATCGGTCTATATGGCAGCTATATCCATATCTGGACCGATCTGGGACAAATTGACGAAGGACGTCGAAGGGCCTAACACAACTAACTGTCCCAAATTTCGGATAATAAATGTGGCTTTTATGAGCCTAAGACCCTAAATCGGAGCATCGGTCTATATGGCAGCTATATCCAAATCTGAACCGATCTGGGTCAAATTGACGAAGGACGTCGAAGGGCCTAACACAACTCACTGTCCCAAATTTCAGCAAAATCGGATAATGAATGTGGCTTTTATGGGCCTTAGACCCTAAATCGGAGGATCGGTCTATATGGGGGCTATATGAAGATATAGTCCGATATATCCCATCTTCGAACTTAACCTGCTTATGGACAAAAAAAGAATCTGTGCAAAGTTTCAGCTCAATATCTCTATTTTTTAAGACTGTAGCGTGATCTCAACAGACAGACGGACGGACATGTCTAGATCGTCTTAGATTTTTACGCTGATCAAGAATATATATACTTTATAGGGTCGGTTCGATGTATTGCAAACGGAATGACAAAATGAATATACCCCCCATCCGTCGGTGGTGGGTATAAAAAAGTATATTTGATTAAAGTTCATTCTAAGTTTCATTAAAAATGCATTTACTTTCTTTTAAAAAATCCGCAACTACTTTTTGGGCAACCCAATTGTTTTCATATAAACCGATCTCCCGATTTGACTTCTTAAGCCCCTGGAAGCCACAATTTCTGTCCGATTTGGCTCTAATTTGGAGATAGTGTTTTGTTGTGACTTTCAACAACTGTGCCAAGTACGGTCCAAATCGGTCTTTAACCTGATATATCTCCCGATTTGACTTCTTCAGACCCTGGAAGCCACAAATTTTGTCTGATTAGGCTATTATTTTGCAGAGAGTGTTCTGTTATGACTTTCAACAACTGTTTTGATTTTCTTGGATAATTTTATTAAATACATTTATTTTTCCTCATTTGCCCAAAAACCCCCTCAAATTAGCGGCAACTCTGCTCCTCATCAGCAACAGGGGGTGGGCGTTGTTTCAGTTACAGCAAAAGAACATTACCAGCAACAATAGTGTCAGCGACATAAGCACTCACAACTATTTCACACACACACACACACATACACACAGAGAGACCCAGCACAATGACAGCAACACAACATCATTTATTGTTGGACTTTTAATCACTTGAATGGCCTCATATTTCATGTGGTTTAATTTTTGCCGCCTTAATGAGATTACAGGTCGTCTATCTTTCCCACTTGCCATTGTTGCCGGAATTCATCACACTCCGCAATTGGTATACCACCAATCCCAACCATTGTTCGCACACAGCTAACACCCAACTCCTGTAGCTAGCAGCACCGAAACACCTCCGTAAGGTTCTCTCTACTTCTGTTTTCTTCACTAACACTTTGAAAGGATTTGAAGCATGGTTTATAAGGTTTGATCCTTTTGGTTTTTGCACTAAAGGCTTAAAATAAGGGAATATAAGATTTCTTACGAATGAACTCACTTGCCTAGGTGCCAAAACTAAATACTTGATTGCCATTCCACTCAAACTATTCCATAACCCTTTACAACTCTCCAAGTGTGAAACTTAAAGTAGCCCCAGTAGGTGTGAGTTTGAATAATAGAAGCATGCATGTGTGTGAGTTTGCAAATGTATGCATGTGTCTGCTCAGAAATTTATGGTTTGGATTAATTATCTTCTGGGTAAACTAATTAGGATAATATTACTTTTACAAGAGGAAAATGAATAAAAAAAAAACAAAAACCAAAAGGCCCAACAAAAATGAAAATTCTTTCTTTGGTAACCTTTTCTACTTGGATAAAATAGTCACAAGATTGCATCTTTTACAGCACAACCTCTGTACTGGCTTGATAAATTGGTGTCTATGTGGCTGAGCACTACCATACACACACACACACACACACACACACGCATGGAAAATTGCGTGGCTGTTGTATGCGAAATATTTCTTGGTTGTTGGCAAATAAAGTTAATTTCTCAGGAACTTTATTTATAAGTTCGTCTTGGGTATGGGTATATGAGACAAATTTTTGGCACAGTGGCAAAAAAAGGAAGGGGTGGTTGGGTGCCACTAGAGAGTGTAGAAAATATTCTTGTACTTACATCATGTTTGGCTTTAAGTGTAGTGCCATTAAATTAGTTGAAAAAGTTAAATTGATTTTAGCGAGCAACTTTCGGTACATATGTAGACTATTCGAAAGATGCTCATATGTAGAGAGAATTTTGAAGAAATTAAGCGTTGATTTTGAAAATGGGATAAATCGATTTAGACTGAAAAAACGTAAAACAAGCAAAAATTTTTTAAGTTCGGCCGGGCTGAACTTTGGATACCCATTATTATGGTAAAAAAATGCATAATTTATGCCTCCATAGCAGCTTTATCGAAATATGGTAAAATTTGGACCAAATTCGGCACGGACATTGAGTGGTCTAATAAGTACAAGTCATTGTTCAATTTTGTAAAACAAAATATTGGTCTTTTTATACCCTCCACCATAAGATGGGGGGTATACTAATTTCGTCATTCTGTTTGTAACTACTCGAAATATTCGTCTGAGACCCCATAAAGTATATATATTCTTGATCGTCGTGACATTTTATGTCGATCTAGCCATGTCCGTCCGTCTGTCCGTCCGTCCGTCCGTCTGTCTGTCGAAAGCACGCTAACTTCCGAAGGAGTAAAGCTAGCCGCTTGAAATTTTACACAAATACTTCTTATTAGTGTAGGTCGGTTGGTATTGTAAATGGGCCATATCGGTCCATGTTTTGATATAGCTGCCATATAAACCGATCTTGGGTCTTGACTTCTTGAGCCTCTAGAGTGCGCAATTCTTATCCGATTGGAATGAAATTTTGCACGACGTGTTTTGTTATGATATCCAACAACTGTGCTAAGTATGGTTTAAATCAGTTCATAACCTGATATAGCTGCCATATAAACCGATCTTGGGTCTTGACTTCTTGAGCCTCTAGCGTGCGCAATTCTTATCCGATTAGAACGAAATTTTGCACGACGTGTTTTGCTATGATATCCAACAACTGTGCGAAGTATGGTTGAAATCGGTCCATAACCTGATATAGCTGGCATATAAACCGATCTTGGGTCTTAATTTCTTGAGCCTCTAGAGTGTGCAATTCTTATCCGATTGGAATGAAATTTTGCACGACGTGTTTCGTAATTATATCCAACAACTGTGCCACGTATGGTTCAAATCGGTCCATAACCTGATATAGCTGCCATATAAATCGATCTGGGATCTTGACTTCTTAAGCCTCCAGAGGTCGCAATTATTATCCGATTTGCCTGAAATTTTGTACGACGGATTCTCTCATGACCATCTCGATCGATCTCTCTATTTTACTTCTTGAGCCCACAAAGAGCGCAATTCTTATTCGAATTGGCTGACATTTTACATAGGTCTCCAACATAAATATAATTTAATTGTGGTCCAAACCGGACAATATCTTAATATCGCTCTAATCGCAGAGCAAATCTTTTCTTATATCCTTTTTTTGCCTAAGAAGAGATGCCGGGAAAAGAACTCGACAAATGCGATCCATGGTGGAAGGTATATAAGATTCGGCCCGGCCGAACTTAGCACGTTTTTACTTGTTAATAGCTATATCCAAACATAGACCGATCTGAACCAATGTCGAAAAGCCTAACATAAATCACTGTATCAAATTTCAGCGAAATGCTACCTTTATGGGGACAAGACTTTAAATCGAGAGATCGGTCTATATTCAAATCTGGATCGATCTGGGCCAAATTGCAGAGGAATGTCAAAGGGCCCCACACAACTCATTTTTCCAAAATTCGGCGAAATCGGACAATAAATGCGTCTTTATAGGGACAAGACCTTAAATCGAGAGATCGGTCTATATGGCAGCTACAGGGTGGCTGATGAATATTGCTACAATGATGAATATTGCTACATTTTTTTTTCGGTGTATGGAATACATTTTTCTTTTATTCATGTTAAATTAAATTATTAAATTAATTATTAAATTATTATTAATTAAATTAATTAATTAATTAATTAAATTAATTATTAAATTATTATTATTAAATAGAAAAAAAGTTATTACATTTTTTTTTGGTAGCGGCTTTCATCAGCCACCCTGTATATTCAAATCTGGAATGATCTGGGCCAAATTGAAGAAGGATGTCGAGTGGTCTAACATAACTCACTGTCCCAAATTTCGGCGACATCGAACAATAAATGCGTCTTTCATAGGTCCAAAACCATAAATCGAGAGATCGGTCAATATGGCAGCTATATCCAAATCGGGACCAACTTGGGCCAAATTGCAAAAAGATGTCAAAGAGCCTAAGACCACTCACTGTCTCAAATTTTGACGAAAGCGGACAATAAATGCGCCTTTTATGGGCCCAATACCTTAAATCGAGAGATCGGTCTATATGGCAGCTATATCCAAATCTGGACAGATTTCGGCCAAATGGAAGAAGCAAGTCGAGAGGCCTAACATAACTCACTGTCCCAAATTTCCGCAAAATCGGATAATAAATGTGACTTTTATGGGCCCAAGACCTAAAATCGAGAGACAGACAGGGCAGCAATATTCAAATCTGAACCGATCTGGGGCAAATTCATGAAGCATAAAAGACATAGTCCGATATAGCCCATCTTCGAACTTAACCTGCCTATAGACAAAAGTTCGCTAAGTTCGGCCGGCCGAATCTTATATACCCTCCACCATGGATCGCATCTGTCGCGTTGTTTGCGCGGTATCTCATTTTAGGCAAACAAAGAATAATGCATAAGGACTGAGGACGGAGGAGGAGTAGCTATATCATGTTATAGCCCGATTCGGGGCTCACGAAGCAAAATCAGGAGATCGGTTTATATGGGAGCTGTATCAAGCTACATATCGATTCAGACCTTATTGCACAAAATTTGTGCCAAATCGGATGAGAATTGCGCTCTCTAGAGGCTCAAGAAGTCAAGATCCCAGATCAGTTTATATGGCAGCTATATCAGGTTATGTACCGATTTGCGCCATACTCATAACAGTTTTTGGAAGTCATATCAAAACACCTCATGCCAATTTTTCAGCCAAATCGGATAGGAACTGCGCCCTCTAGAGGCTCAGGAAGTCAAGATCCCAGATCAGTTTATATGGCAGCTATATCAGGTTATGTACCGATTTGCGCCATACTCATAACAGTTTTTGGAAGTCATATCAAAACACCTCATGCTAAATTTTAGCCAAATCGGATGAGAATTGCGCCCTCTAGCGGCTAGATAAGTTAAGATCCAAGATCGGTTTATATGGCAGCTATATCAGGTTATGGATCGATTTAGACCATACTTCGCACAAATGTTGAAAGGGATACCAAAACACCGCGTGCAAAATTACAGCCAAATCGGATAAGAATTGCGCCCTCTAGAGGATGAAGAAGTCAAGACCCATGATCAGTTTATATGGTAGCTATATCAAAACATGGACCAAAATGGTCCATTTACAATCCCAACCGACCTACACTAATGAGGTCGGTTGTCACAAATTTTGACGAAAGCGGACAATAAATGCGCCTTTTATGGGCCCAATACCTTAAATCGAGAGATCGGTCTATATGGCAGCTATATTCAAATCTGGACCGATTTCGGCCAAATGAAAGTCGAAAGGCCTAACATAACTCACTGTCCGAAATTTCAGCAAAGTCGGATAATATATGCGCTTTTTATGGGCCTAAGACCTTAAATCGTCGGATCGGTCTATATGGGGGCTATATCAAGATATGGTCCGATATAGCCCATCTTCGAACTTAACCTGCCTATGAACTAAAAAAATAATTTGTGCAAAGTTTCAGCTCAATATCTCTATTTTTAAAGACTGTAGCGTGATTTCAACAGACAGACGGAGAAATGAACAGGCGGTCGGACATGAGTAGAATGTCTTAGATTTTTACGGCGATCAAGAATGTTTTTACGGAAATTAATATTTCGACCTTATAGAGTATATATACCCACCGGCCAATCCTTCGGCGGTGAGTATAAAAAATTAAAATCTTAACCGCCAGCATAGCTATTTTTATACCCTCCACCATAGGATGGGGGTATACTAATTTCGTCATCCTGTTTGTAACTTCTCGAAATATTTGTCTAAGACTCCATAAAGTATATATTCTTGATCGTCATGACATTTTAAGTCGACCTAGCCATGTCCGTCCCTCTGTCCGTCCAATGAATTTACTTCTTACGTACTGTAGCACCCCGAATGATTAGTTCGACAAAACGTCTTCGGTTCTCAAAGAAATTAATGGTATAGTTAAACTGCAGGTTTGGTAAATAAGAAGGTACCACATCATCACTTATTACACAATCGGTTGCGTTATACATATAGTTCTGTAAAGATATTCATTAGCAATTATGTTTCTATATATGAATGTATTTTCAAGAAAAGGATTACACCTACCCCATTTATGGGACATGCATAAGGCAAGTTAGTGTTGCGGAACAACTCAATCATTAGGCTCTTCAATATGGCATTGGAGAATAACTTATTCAATGCTTCACATACGCTTATTCTTATTCTTATCAATCTCATAACATTTTTTCCTGTAGAGGGCTTTGCATCTAGCAAAACTTCCACTTCAGCATTGTTTGCCAATTGGTGTCTTAACTTGAACATAGTACTGTATGCGTATAAGGTGTTACTCCATTTTTTAAGAGTACAAGCATAATCAACGATCAAATTTGAATATGGTGTACATGTAAAGTTGTAGAGTTTCAAGCCGACGGCACGTTTTGCAGACTGCATCAAAATATAAAATGGATAGAAGAGTCGTATCAATGAAAATTTATCAAAACTTGCCTGTGATATCTGCATACAGCTGAGTGTAATTAAAACTATGCTTATACGCGTCAACATTGTTAGTCAGAAGTGAAAAGCGAAATAATGCGTATTTAACACATCACAAAATTTAAGCTATTATTTTTAAATGATATGTGTCATTAAGTTTATTGACTTTTAATGGAAATGCTATTCTGTGAAGAGAGATTATCTTAAAATAAATTCTCAAATTAAATTCGCAAAATTATATTTAGATTCAAAATGCCACATGCCAAGGGTAGCTGATATGAACTATTACCAAGTTCACACTGGTATATCTGTCAAACTAGACATGATAACAGCTAAATGATTTTGGTTTTATTGGAAGTTCATTATATTCTTTACGAGCCACCAATTGCATTTTGCTTATTTATTAAAAAAAAAATTATTCGATATGGATTTAAAACGTAATAGTGTGATACAGACTGCCGTCTATCGCTCAGATACGACATAATGAGACTCGTTGCCGTTGATGTGAAGTAAAAAAAATTCCCTAGTTTTGGAGTGATCCAAAAGAACCAGAAAGCCAATTTTGTTCTCATCAATGTCATCTCTGAACGATTCAGCAACTTCAACCAATGCAGCAACTATGATCAAAACGGAAGCCGGACTGTCTTTCTGACAAGAGGGACTCTGGGTGAAGATATACCGACATCTGTCCATGAAGAATTTTCTCAAAAACCTTAGAGAGATAGCATAGAATTGATATCGGCCGATAATCAACGTTGGATTTGGAAATGGGGATAATCTTTGCATGCTTCCAAATAATAGGATACACACTGGAGCTCAAAATTGAATTAAACAGGTACATAAAGTACAGTAGGAGTTATGGAAGTAACATTCGCACAAATCTCGGATCAACTACGTCCAAGCCAATTGCAGTTGACTTAACACGGATTAAACTCCCATAAACTTCCTCATGGCTAACACATCTTAAGTCAAAAGGTCTACGGGCATCAAAAACGAAAGCCGGTCCATCATCATCTTCACTGTAAAATTGCGTGTCCGTTTGTATATCGGGTATGCTTACAAAGGTCCTGTTGAGTTCATCTACATCCCCATTGTATCGAATGTTTGACTTGGGTTTACCCACTCCGATGTCATGTATCACCTTTCAATTACTCTTCGAGCCCACTGCGCAATCATATCTTGAAGAATAATATTGGGTTGCCCAAAAAGTAATTGCGGATTTATTAAAAGAAAATAAATGCATTTTTAATAAAACTTAGAATGAACTTCAATCAAATATACTTTTTTTACACTTTTTTTCTAAAGCAAGCTAAAAGTAACAGCTGATAACTGACAGAAGAAAGAATGCAATTACAGAGTCACAAGCTGTGAAAAAATTTGTTAACGACTATATCAAAAATCCGCAATTACTTTTTGGGCAACCCAATACTTCATTTTAGCCGCATTAATACAACTGTTAAACTGTTAACTTTCCTCCTGGCTTCACGGAATTCTTCTTTCAGCTCTGGAGACTTGAAACGTTTCCATCTACTGTAAGCCAAGTCCCTATCGCCGATAAGCGCCTTGATTTTTGAATTGAACCATGGCTTTCTTTAGGCCGAAGTCCTTTTAATCCGTATGGGAACAGTTGCATCATAGAGACGTAAAATGTTATCCGTCATGAAAGCCGTCTGCTGATCGACAGTTAAAAGTGTAAATATGTCCCATCCCAGTTCACCAACTAAATGTTCATAATTCAAATTATTGTAGTCACAATAAGATATGTCCTCCTCTTCCTCCCACAAATCAAAATCAGATCATGCTTAGAGAAACATGGAACAGAAATCTGATCATACAATGATATCTTCAAAAAATTATTGACAAAGAACAAATCTGAGAGTGTATTGACAGTTGACGGTGAAATGTGTGGGGTTTGTATTATTGGTGACGAATAGGCCAAGTGTCAACATAGCATCAGTCAGAGTTGAATCTCTAAGTATGTTTCAGTATAAACCAGTGTTACGGACTCCAGTACAACCTGAAGCCCATGTATGTCAATCGTATTATTCGGACGGTAGATACAACCAACTAAAACTTTCTCAAGATTTGAAGATAGTGTAACAAACATGTGTTCCATCTGGTCCCCGAATTCAGACTTTAAACGAATTCTAGCTTTCAGATTTCTTCTAACATAAATGGCAACACTACCCCCCGCGACTTCCCCTGTGAGATCTGAACATAGTATATTCATTTAAGTTGACGAGACTATCACCTATGGAAGGACTAAGCCATGTTTCCGAGAGGCATATAATATCAATGCCTGATCCTTCGAAAATATATCTAAATTCATCAATCTTCCTTACCAGACTTTGAGAATTTATGTGGCATATCTTTAACCCATTTCTTTGCCTAGCCAATATTCGAAATCAAGCATGGCTAAAAAAATCATGTTCCGCACTTTATTTCATCCACACAGTGGCTATTCAATTCGGTAGATAAGGGCAAAAAGAGCTAGAACTAAGTAAGCAGAAATCATATGGAAATGTGCTAAGTTCGACCGGGCCGAATTTTGCGAACCCACTAACATGGATTTAAGTACAATATTACAAAAACAAACGTAGTTGAAGGTCACACGTGTACATTACTTAAAAATATCTGCCAAAAGAAGTCCAATCGAGAGATCGGTTTATGCCCTTGAACATTTCATAAAGGAACAGGGACAAACTTTTCACCTGTCAATGATAAGGGACCTGCCCGAGTCCGAATGACGTACAGTAGTGCGACACCTCTTTGGGGAGAAGTTGTCTCATAGTGCCTCACATACATATATCGCCAGCATTAGGTGGTGATAACCACCGCTGAAAGAATTTTTTTTGTTTGGTGTTCTCGCCAGTATTCGAACCCACACCTTAAGCGCCACAAGCGGACATTCTAACCTCTGCGCTACGGTGGTCTTCGAGATCGGTTTATATATGGGATGGTTATAGACCATTTTGGACCATACTTACTGCACAGTGCTGTACGGATTGTACGCTAAGGTCACGCATGGGCAGAGCATATCTTATCGCCAGTTAGGACTTTGTTCTAGTTTTATGAGGTACCACATATTGTGTTTGGTGATGTTTGGCCGCATAACTATGTGTACATTAGATATGCATTATTTCAATTAGGAAATAAGTGGTTCTGAGAAAGCAATTGTGTTTGTTTAGTGTTTGGCCATAAATGTATCCTGATAATCGAATATTGCATTCTCGCTGCCTGTGAACGTATAGGTTTATGGGTTGCCCAAAAAGTAATTGCGGATTTTTTAAAAGAAAGTAAATGCATTTTTAATGAAACTTAGAATGAACTTTAATCAAATATACATTTTTTACACTTTTTTTCTAAAGCAAGCTAAAAGTAACAGCTGATAACTGACAGAAGAAAGAATGCAATTACACAGTCACAAGCTGTGAAAAAATTTGTCAACGCCGACTATATGAAAAATCCGCAATTACTTTATGGGCAACCCAATAGTTTATTTATAGATAAAAAGTACTGTACCACTATACCTGATGGAACCGATTTGAACTACGACATGCGTGGTAACAGAAGTTACATAAACTTCTATAGGGATGGTTCCAAACTAAACGACCAGGTGAGCTTTGGGTGTAATGTAAAGATCTACAACTGGTCATATCGAAAAGGGTACCCGACCACTGCAGTTTGTATCAAGCAGAGATCCCTGCAATTAAGGAAGTTCTGGGTGCCGGGCCACAGAGATATCCCAGTGTACCCTACACATTCCAGGGATATAAGAATCTGTAGCGACATGTAAGCTAAGTTTTCAGGACCAGGCCCGAAGGACAACGAATGATAGATGGTCACAAAGAGAGAGCTGTGAGCATTCCAAAACTATTTGGCCTCATCTAAACTAGAAGAGGTCTACCGCTTTACTATCATTGACTAGAACAGACGTCTCAGTCATTGTGTCCGTCATTACAGGTCACTGTCTAATCGGAAAACATGCTGAAAGACTAAAGGTTACCAGCAACGACTATTGCAGAAACTGTAAGGACATCCAAGAGGAATAGACTATAGAACACCTTCTGTGTGTGAGTCCCGCTCTAGCAGTCAGAAGGAGTTCCACTTTAGAGTCTCATTTCTTTGAGAACCTCTCTGATTTAGTGGATGTGAACATTCGCAAGTTATTGGTCTTTTTAAAGCGATCTGGATGGTTCAACGGTAGGAACTAGAAGGCATCTTTCTTCTTCTGTTCCTGTGGTATCACAATGGACGAAAACGTCTAAGTGAGTCTGATGCCAGAATGCCACTTAAACCTAACCTATATATATTGGGTTGCCCAAGAAGTAATTGCGGATTTTTCATATAGTCGGCGTTGACAAATTTTTTCACATCTTGTGACCCTGTAATTGCATTCTTTCTTCTGTCTGTTATCAGCTGTTACTTTTAGTTTGCTTTAGAAAAAAAGTGTAAAAAAAGTATATTTGATTAAAGTTCATTCTAAGTTTTATTAAAAATGCATTTACTTTCTTTTAAAAAATCCGCAATTACTTTTTGGGCAACCCAATATATAGATTTAGGTTAATAGTTAAGATGAAAGAAGAAGTAAAATGAGTTCTTCCCAAACCATCAACCAAAGCGGTTGATCTTCAATTTGTTCCTTGACATACGCGTCGAAGTGCAGCAGTAGCCTGCACATTTTGGTGACCCCGACATGATAGTGTCGTGACTGTGATATTCTTATACCCACCACCATAGGATGGGGGTGTACTAATCTAGTCATTCCGTTTGTAACATCTCGAAATATTGATCTAGGACTCCATAAAGTATATATATTCTTGATCGTATCGAAATTCTGATTCGAACCAGCCATGTCCGTTCGTTCGTCTGTCGAAATCACAATAGCAGTTGAAAGCGTAGAGCTAGCCGCTTGAAATTCTGCATAGATACTTTATATTGATTGAGGTCGTCGGGGGTTGCAAATCGGCCATATCGGTTCAGATTTGGATATAGCTCCCATATAAACCGAACTCCCGATTTTACTTCCTAGGCCCATGGAGGTCACAATTTTAGTCCAATTTGGCTGAAATTTTGCACATAGTGTTCTGTTATGACTTCCAACAACGGAGCCAAATCGGTCTATACCTTGATATAGCTCCCATATAAACCGATCTCCCCATTTTAACTTACTGAGCCCATGGAAGCCACAATTTTTTCTGATTTGGCTGAAATTTGGCACATAGTGTCCTGTTATGACTCCCAACAACGGAGCCAAGTACAGTCAAATTCAGTCTATAGCTGGATAGAGCTCCCATATTTTAGCAGAATCCATGGTGGTGGGTTTCCAAGATTCGACCCGACCGAGCTAAGCACGCTTTTACTTGTTTAAAGTAAATGTACAGTGTGGAACTAATTATTCCCGACGAACATATTCAAAGTGAATGTGAAGGGACATATTAGTGATCTTATAGCAACGTACGATAGGAAATCCCCGCAAAACTGCCCATATAAGTGCTCTGGAGAACAAGTGGAAAAGGTGTTCAAAATTAGAGAAATACTTCACGGAAACAAAGAAAGATTTCATAGGAAATAATGGCGAGCTTCGTCTATAGTAGAATTTTCCTACGACTAAAGCCATTTCTGAGCAATTTTCCCAAGAACATGATGCTGCCGAACGTAGAATCCGTAAACAATAAGCCAAGGTCATCTCACTTAGTAGTGAATTGGCTGTCGCCTATGACAAAATAGATGATATGGGGAACTAAGGCAAGGCGCTACAAAATGACCTCTGAGATTTGATCAATACCCAAAGCATCATCAGCAAAACGGTTCATGAATTGGAGATGGGTAAACGTGCTCTGAAGTGGTGGATAAGTTGCAGCTAACCGAGGATTCTAGATTGCGCAATTCGAACGAGATCTGTTGGCAAAGGAAGAGCATGCTGAAGAGAAAAGTCGAGGCTTGATGAGTCAATTGAGAGATTTGGCAGCTGAGTTGAATAAGAAGCGCAAACTGTGTACTGCTGCTATGACAGCAAAAGAGATTTTGGATGTCGCTAAAAATCTCAATAGAAATGCACAAAAAAGCCAAAGAGGACGTTCGTAAGCATGTCAGGAAATTGGAAGTTCAAGGCTTTTTCTGATCTTTCGACTTTTTATTATGGAAGGGATAGTTGTCTTCAAATAAGTGTGGTAATGATTTTTTTAAGGATAATTGTTGAGTCTTTATAATAAACAGGTGAAAAAGATAATAATCATTGTATTCTAATCAATGGATATTTCATTGAATATATTGGGTTGCCCAAAAAGTAGTTGCGGATTTTTTAAAAGAAAGTAAATGCATTTTTAATAAAACTTAGAATGAACTTTAATCAAATATACTTTTTTTACACTTTTTTTTCTAAAGCAAGCTAAAAGTAACAGCTGATAACTGACAGAAGAAATAATGCAATTACAGAGTTACAAGCTGTGAAAAAATTTGTCAACGCCGACTATATGAAAAATCCGCAATTACTTTTTGAGCAACCCAATAATATCTACTGATGAGGTTGGAATAAAGCCAACGTTGAGAATGCTACAATGAAATAACTTTGTTTTATTGATCAGCAATTAATACAGCCCATAAGAATAACTCTAAATTAAAATAATAACTTTTGTTTAGGCAGGAAAATGCAGCTGCTACTTTTACTGGTTAAAGAACATACTTTTTAAGATTTAAAAAAGATAGATAGATCAAAATGAGATCAAAATGAAAAGTAGTAAAAAATTTAACCAAAGCATAGAGAAAAATTTCTTTCGCAACCTAAATATCATTTGACATCTAAACACATACAATAAAACTTTCCATTAGAAACAAAAATCTTAGGGTCTGCATTTTTAATAACTCCATTCACACCGCACTGGTTGCATCTAATCACATTTTACTTAGTTAACGTTACTGAATTTACTTCTTACGTACTGTAGCTCCCCGAATGAGTAGTTCGACAAAACGTCGTCGGTTCTCCAAGAAATTAACGGTAAAGTTAAACTGCAGGTTTACTAAGTAAGAAGGTACCAAATCATCGCTTATTATACAATCGGTTGCGTTATACATGTAGTTCTGTAAAGAAATTCATAAGCCAGTGTGTAAGTATATATGAAAGTATTTTCAAGAAAAGGATTACACCTACCCCATTTATGGGACATGCATAAGGCAAGTTAGTGGTGCGGAACAATTCAATCATAAGCGTCTTCAATATGGGATTAGAGAACATCTGATTCAATGCTTCGCATATGCTTATTCTTATTCTTATCAATTTCATAAGATTTTTTCCCGTAGAAGGCTTTGCATCTAGCAAAATTTCCACTTCAGCATTTTTTGACAATTGGTGTCTCAACTTGAACATAGTACTGTATGCGTATTCGGTGTTGCTCCATTTTTTAAGAGTACAAGCATAATCAACGATCAAATTTGAATATGGTGTACATGTAAAGTTGTAGAGTTTCAAGCCGACGGCACGTTTTGCAGACTGCATCAAAATATAAATGGATAGAAGAGTTGTATCAATGAAAATTTATCAAAACTTGCCTGTGATATCTGCATACAGCCGAGTGTTATTAAAACTATGCTTATACGCGTCAACATAGTTGGTCAGAAGTCATAAGCGAAATAATGCGTATTTATCACATCACAAAATTTTAGGCTATTATTTTTAAACAATATGTCATTTAGTTTATTGAATTTTAATGGAAGAGAGTTTATCTAAAAATAAATACACAAATTAAATTAACCAAATTATATTTAGATTCAAAATGCCATATGCAAAGGGTAGCTGTTACGAAGTATTACCAAGCTCACACTGATATGTCTGTCAAAATAGACATGATAACAGCTACATGATTTTGGTTTTATTGACAGCTCATTATACGTTTTATAATCCACCAAATGCATTTGCTTTTATTGGATTGCCCAAAAAGTAATTGCGGATTTTTTAAAAGAAAGTAAATGCATTTTTAATAAAACTTAGAATGAAATTTAATCAAATATAAGCAAAAGTAACAGCTGATAACTGATAGAAGAAAGAATGCAATTACAGAGTCACAAGCTGTGAAAAAATTTGTCAACGCCAACTATATGAAAAATCCGCAATTACTTTTTGGGCAACCCAATATATTCAAAAAACTTATTCGAAACGGATTTCATGAGTAATAGTGAGATATTTCTCACGAAAATCACAACCGGCTGTTGCAGGCGAACTCAAACACCTCAAAAATATCGCACCATTAATCGCTACAATGATATAGGTAGCGTTGCCAAACACCACGGCGATTAGTTTCGGGGAGTGAAGATTCGAATTCAACGAAATCCACGCTGAAGTGCTAATCAAGTGGCTAAAATCGGAATGAAATACCGTGAGAAATTTTGAAGAAATTTTCACTGAAGTTTATTAAGGTACTAGCCAAACTGGGCCCGCTCCGCTGCGCCTTCTTTAACTCTCTAATATCTATTTAGGGTGTGAACACTTAGCCCTGCATGCGTATATCGAATTCGTGCCATTGTAGCCTATGACGCTGAACGTGTTCGAATCCTGGTCAGAACATCGGACACAGTGGTGTTAGTCCCCTCTTAATGTTGGCGACATTTGCGAGATACAATGCCATGCATGGTCATTTAAAGAATTTTCCCCAAAGAGGTGTCGCACTGCGGGACGCCGTTCGGACTCGGCTATAAAAAAGGTCCCTTATCATTGAGTTTAAACTTAGATCTGAAAACACTCATTGATGTGTGAGAATTTGCCCCATCTTGGTTCCTGGTGGCAATGTTCTTCCTTAGGGTAATGTTCTCAATAGAGGAGGGATGGCACCTCAGACATTTCGACTCAAATATGGATATCAAATTCGTGCTGCACTTCCAAATTCCTTTATTTTGAGCCCCATATTGCCATGGCAGGTAAAATGAACCGTTTGGAGGATGTTTTGGGATTGGGGCGGCCGATGGCCGCTTTGCACTGAAAATTGATATCAAATTCGTTCGTTATTCTTAACGGAAATGAAGTTCAGTTAAGTTTAGGGGGGCTTTAGGGCGCACCCCAAAACACTTGGCTCCAAAATTGGATATAAAATTCGTTTTCTGCGCTCAAATACCTTTCATTTGAGTACCATATTATGACCAATAACGCATTTGACGTATCTTTAGGAGAAAAGGCGCCACCTAGACTTGAATGCAAATTTGAATGACATATTTGTAATCTACTCCCAAATATCTTTCAGTTGAATCTCATATAGCCATGGTCGGCTTATATGCCCATTTGGCGGTATTTGGGGGTGGGCGACCTCCTATTATTTAGAACTAATTTTTTTATGTCATATTTGTAATCTACTGCCTAATACTTTTCATTTCAGTCCCATATTGACATGAACTTCGAATATATCTGTTTAAAGGTGTTTTGGGGTTGGGATGTCCGCTGGGTACTAGGACCTAAATTTTAATACCATATTCGTTTTCCGGTCTCCAATACCTTTCAATACCTCCAATACCTTATTGTGCCCATCGGTCCACTTTCGGATATGGGTGGCGTTTTTGGGGTAAGGGGGAGGGTCCGCCTCCACTCGATATCTAAAAATTATATAGCCTATGCTCCCTTCCAGACAAACGTACACAATTTATGAAAATTTTAAGAAAATCGGTTCAACCAAGTATCATACAGTCATAATGAGTCTAATGGCGTTTTTAAGGGGTGACGTAACACCCTATACTTCGATCTGGTTTTGTATGCCAGATTCGAAATCTACTCCCGAATACCTTTCATTTGAGCCCCATATTGAAATGAACGTCCAATATGTCTGTTTGGGGGAGTTTTGGGGTGGGGGCGGCCCGATGGGCACTTACACTCAAATTTTAATTCCATATTCGTATTCTACTCTCCAATACCTTTCATTTGATAGCTATATTGTCCCGATCGGTGGACTTTTGATTTTGGGTTGTGTTTTTAACATAAGGGGGATCACCTTCCGATACCGAAATATTATATAGTCTAAGTTTGCTTCCAGACCAACTTACAAAATATGCGAAAATTTAGAGAAAATCCATTCTGCCGTTTTTCAGTCTATACGGAACAAACAAACCGAGTCCTATATATCCGTGATTGGCTAATGTGCCCATTTTGGGCGTTTTTGTGGGGGTATCAACAAGCCCGATTCTCATTTGTCCACCTTTGTTGCCATCTCTCGATAGTCTCCTAGTCTAGACAAACGGATCATATATGGATATATATGATCCGTTTGAATCTCACCCTGTCCTCTCTGGGTGTTGCACATCGCGGGGTAGAGTCTGGTTCGCTCCATGGCCTGGAGGTCTATCGGAACCATAACAAGAGTTGCGGGCTCCTTCAATGTCCGGTTGGATGATATGATCCTAAGAGCCGCCGTCCTCCCAACCGAGAGCAGGGATTTCGCTCGGCATGCTGTTTGCAGTGTCTGGCCTCAAATTTCACTCCCATAGAGGGTGGTGCTTGGAGGCCACAGTAACGCAGAGGTTAACATGTCCGCCTATGACGCTGAACGCCTGGGTTCTATTTCTGGCGAGACCATCAGAAAAAATTTTCACCTCACACCTCACAAATGCTGGCAACATTTGTGAGGTGTTATGCCATGTAAAACTTCTCTGCAAAGAGGTGTCGCACAGCGGCACGCCGTTCGGACTCGGCTATAAAAGGGAGGCCCTTGAATCGGACTGCACTATGTGAGAAGTTTGCCTTTGTTTTTTAGTGGAATGTTCATGGGCAAAATTTGGAATTTGGAGGAGGATGCTATTGCATGTCTCCATAAAGGGTCTACGCCTGCTTGGGAGATGCATACCTATGTTTGCCATCAGTGGACTGACTGACCCTCGCGGACTTTTTTGTCACATACCGAATTTGTCTGAATATAACAGTTTTGTATCTAGTCGGATCTATAGGTATTTGGCCGATATCTTGGTCTTCACCAGTATTGTGGCCTATGCGCATATCCACAACTCCATCTTCTGCTTCGCAAGTGGGAGTCCAGCCAGCCCTTAGTTCTTGCTGTGAAGACTGTAGCTTGCCGGCAGTATCCAGCAAACATAGTGGTCTGTATGAGGATGGGGATGATGGGGATGTTAGATCATCTTTGCCCTTGCTTATAAGCATCAGCTTTTGTCTTTTCCATACCTCCCGAAATATACTTTCCAATATACATCAGTTAAAGATTTTCAGAAGAATTCCATCCTGTTTTCGGCTATCTACCTGATGACCCCGGCTGGTATTCCGTCGGGACCGGTGGCTTTTCTGCTCTGAAGGCTACAGGCTGCACTCCTTAGTTTCTCTATCGTAGTTTACTTACTGTGTAAATTTCTAGTACACTCCACTCTGTTATCTCTCCAACGATTTCCTCGGAAGCAAGGGTGATGTCCGGTATAGTACCGTCGCACCCGAGTCGCCTTAAGGTAGGCACGTTTCCAATGTTCACAACGAGTAAACCAGTTCTTGCGGGCATGTCTAGAACTTGTCTTCCTCTTGAGTTGGTCGCTGGCATGCCCCATTCTACCGCTAGAGACTTAAAATCTCCAGCTACTATGTGAAGCCCGTTTAATCCTCCCACTGTGTCTTTGATCTCATCAAGTTTTGCCTCGAAGGCGTGGATACTGCCACTTGGGGTGAGATAGCAGTTAAACAACGTGAAGTGATCTAGAACCTCGATTACGCTGGTCATTAAATCCATATTAAAGGCTTTCGTCAGCTGATTTTTAAAAATGGAAAACAGATGATCGAGCCATTAAATCCGGATTTAAAGAGCAGTGTAACATGGATTCAAGTGTATCCGATTCCATTTCCGTTGCTTATTGGTGAGATGCCATTGCGGTATGGTTGTGGTAATAAGGCTTTGCATTAGCATAAACAAATGAGTCTTAAGTGAAAGACAACAAATGTCCCGTTTTATTTAAAACGGAGATCTTCGCTTAATAGGGGAGTAGTTTCCCCGCTTGTTCCTAATGGACAATTTTTTGGGTAAATTTTCAATTGTGTTGAATAGTGTCTTATTTAAATTTTGGTTTTTATTTCTTAAGTTTTATTCTAAAAATGTTTCCAACCTGAGGATTACTTCCGTATGTCACTCGTTGCTTTCGTTCAACATAAAACAGGTTACCAAAGCAACTTTGACAAGAGTTTAAGTTGAACATCTTTGCCACTACAATCATCGTTGCCGTGTCTTCGCCTTCACAACATGTCCCTTTCCCAAGGTGTTCAAGAGGGAAAGGGGAGGTGGAGATGGTTAACAAAGTTTGAACAAGTTGCATTATGCAAGTGTACGCACACACTTTGAATAGGCAGGCAAACACATACACAATCGCCCATACACAAAGCCATACGCACTATGTGTAGTTGCCCTACAAACATTTTTCATAGATTTGGAAGAGTGTTCGTCTTCGTGATGAGTTAAACAAACTTCTGGAAGATTTTAACGAAATTTTCCTTCCGTATTAGCCACGAAACACTCTTCTACGATATCATTGAACAATCCATTGAGTGTGCGGAAGTTTTAGTAATACTTCGCGATGATTCTCTTTCAACCCATTGCGTTATAATCTTCCGTATGACTCGTGATACACTCTTCTCGGTTATTATTGGGCAATCCATTGGGCGGAAGTCTAAGCAACTTTTCGCGACGATTTTTATGCAACCCATTGCGTTACACTCGTCCAGAATTTGTTTGTTTATTAACCACCTTAACTTTTCTAACTGTTCGCCTGATGGGTTTAGGAGTTGTATTGGATTATGTTATTCGATGTTTAATTTTGAATAGGCAACTTCCACAACACTAAACAGAATTCTCATTTGCGTTATATGACGATTGGTACTTATATGACGAGTAAATGCAAACATTTCTGTACTCTCCACCACAGGATGGGGGAATACAAATTTCGTCATTCTGTTTGTAACACCTCGAAATAGGCGTCTAAGATCCTATAAAGTATATATATATTCTTGATCGTCATTTTAAGTCGATCTAGCCATGTCCGTCCGTCCGTTTGTCTGTCGAAAGAACGCTAAGCCGCTTTCGCCGCTTGAAATTTTGCAGAAATGCTTTTTATTAGTGTAGGTCGGTTGGCATTGTAAATGGGCCAAATCGGTCCATGTTTTGATATAGCTGCCATATAAACCGATCTTGGGTCTTGACTATTTGAGCCTCTAGAGGGCGCAGTTCTCATCCGATTTGGCTGAAATTTTGCATGAGGTGCTTAGGTATCGCTTCCAACAACTGTGCTAAGTATGGTTCAAATCGGTTCATAACCTGATATAGCTGCCATATAAACCGATTTGGGATCTTGAATTCTTGAGCCTCTAGAGGGCGCAGTTTTCATCCGATTTGGCTGAAATTTTGCATGTGATGTTTTGGTATCACTTCCAACAACTGTGCTTAGTATGGTTCAAATCGGTTCATAACCTGATATAGCTGCCATATAAACTGATCTGGTGTCTTGACTTCTTGAGCCGCTAGAGGGCGCAGTTCTCATCCGATTTGGCTGAAATTTTGCATGAGGTGCTTTGATATTACTTCCAACTGTGCTAAATATGGCGCAAATCGGTTCATAACCTGGTATAGCTGCTATATAAACTGATATTGGATCTTGAGTTCTTGAGCCGCTAGAGGGCACAATTTTTATCCGCTTTGGCTGTAATTTTACATGTGGTGTTTAGGTATTACTACCAACAACTGTGCTAAGTATGGTTCAAATCGGTTCATAACCTGGTATAGCTGCCATATAAACCGATCTGACGGAACCCTAGTATTGCCGTCTGGAAGATCATGTTACACGGATGGATCAAAGCTAGAGGACAGAGTGGGCCTGGGGCGTATATTGAGAACCCAGGGACTAAGATCTGTCGGACCATAAAACGGTCCTGCAGGTGGAGATCTGCGTGAAGTTGTGTGGTACGTAAACCGACGTCAATCATGAAGGACTAGGAGCTTCTAGGCATCAACTCTACCGTGAGAAAGTTAATTAATAATTTATTTACTAAAAGATGCATTACGGCAGACTTGGGATCTGTGGATCTAAAAAGATGGGTCAGCAGAGGAACTCCTCAAGGAGGTGTACTGTCTCCGCTACTTTGGATAAGCCATTAACAATATATTATTTTCTCTGGAAGAAAAAGACATAAAAGTGGTAGCGTATGCTGATGACGTGGTAATTACGGTTAGTGGAAAGTTTCCCAGCACTCTAAGAGATATACTTCAGGAAGCTCTTCGTGCAACAGCAAAGTAGGCTACCATGTGTCTGGGTATAAATACGCTCAAGACAGAAGTGGTTTTTTTCAGCAGGAGAAGTTGCCTACAGTGGAACCTGTCTCCTTGGATGGAGAGAACGATCCATTTACGGAAAGCGCAATATATATGGGTGTTTTGCTGGACAGGAAATTTAACTTCAAATCCAACATTTTGGAAAGGGCAAGAAAGGCAACTCTTGCCCTATACACCTGCAAGAGAGCCATTGGCAAAAGTTGGGGGTTTAGATCGCTTGTCATGCATTGGGTACATACTGCAGTTGTCTGGCCTATAATCCTATATGGTGTTGTGGTCTGGTGAACGGCGCTTCAAAAATCCACCTACTGCTCAATACTTAACCGGAAGATAGCTTGTTTGTGCATCACAGCCGCATTGAGGACGACACCATCTGATGCACTGAATTTAATGCTTCATCTAATGCCTCTGGACATTGTGGCTGCCAAAATTGCAGCGACCACTGCCGTGAGGTTAAGAGAGCTTTCTCATTGGTCATGTGGCGGCTACATACACTGTGTTATCCTTGATACAATATCCGATGTTCCAGGATGTGTGGATTACACCCTACCTGAGTCGCTTTTAGATAAAAATTACTGTGCCCCTATTTCTGATAGAACCGATTGGAACTACGATATCCCTGGTAACAGAAGTTACATAGAATTCTATACGGATAATTCCAAACTAAACGACCAGGTGGGCTTTGGGGTGTATTTTAGAGATCTAGAACAGGTCATACCGACCACTGCAGTGTGTATCAAACGGAGATCCTTGCAATTAAGGAAGTGGTGGAATGACTAAGATTTAAAGTCATTACGATGATTGGCATAAATATCTTCTCTTACAGCCAGGCAACCATTAAATCCCTGGAGAACATATTTCTGAACACAAAAACTGCCCTCGACTGTGGCATATCTATCAATGAGATGGCTAAACAGTTCAAAACTCACCTGTCCTGGGTGCCGGGCCACAGGGATATCCCAAGGAATTGTAAAGCGGACGAACTTACGAGACTAGGAACTACAGTACACATTTCAGGGATACTGAAATCTGTGGGTATGCCTCTAGTGACATTTAATCTAAGTTTTCAGGACCAGGCCCAAAGGACAACGAATGATAGATGGCCACAAATAGGGGACTGTGAGCATTACAAAACTATGTGGAGGTCTACTGCTTTGTTGCCACTGCATGGAACAGACGTTTCAGTCATTGTGTCCGTCATGACAGGTCACTGTCTAATCGGAATACATGCTGACAGACTGGGGGTTGCCAGCAACGACTTTTGCAGAAGCTGTAAAGACATCGAAGTAGAAGAGACTATAGAACACCTCTGCGTGTGTGTGTCTCGCACTAGCAGTTAGAAGGAGTTCCACTTTAGGTTCTCATTTCTTTGAGAACCTGTCTGATTTAGCGAATGTGAACATTCGCAAGTTATTGGGCTTTTTAAAGCGATCTGGATGGTTCAACGGTAGGAACTAGAAGGCATCTTCGTTCTTCTGCTCCTGTGGTATCGCAAATAACAAAAACGTCTAAGTTAGTCTAAAGGCAGACTGCCACTTAAACCTAACCTATGGCGAGGATGTCGAGTATGACAATCTTTATGAACAGTAAAATGGCCATGAGGGCAATAACAAGCAGGCCGATAAGGTCACGAACAGTCTTGCAGTGTAAGAGGACGATTAACGCCTCCTCTGAGCATGACACAACCCCGCATCGTTTGGGTGCCGGTCCATAACGGAGTAAGGTTGAATGAAAGGGCTGACGATTTGGCAGTGAAGGCCAGAGAACTGCCGTTAATAAACTTGGTTAACCCGAAGCCTTTCGGGTCGACGCAGTCCATGTTAAGGGCGTGGGTGGGAACGCGCATGTAATACTGTGGAACAGCGAAACAGTAGGTAGGACGGTGAAAATCCTATGGGGTGATCCGGATCGTGAGAGGATGAGGCTATTACTGTAAGGAATTAAGAAGGAGGTCAATATAGCTTTCGATATCATAACGGGACACTTAGGACTACGAGCTCACCTATGCAAAATCGTTGCGGCAAGTGATAGCATGTGTGGAAGATGTTGAGACATTGGAGCATTTCCAATGTCATTGTCCGTCTTTCGCGGCTAACAGACAGCGGTACTAAGGTGGAGACATAATACCAGACTTGAACCAACTTAGGGGAGTGGTATGGAAAACAATTAAGAATTTTCTAAGTAGCACGGAACTCTTAACTTAAAATTTTCTTTTTAGAGGCTACTTTTTATACCCACCACCGTAGGATAGGTGGAAATTGATATTTCGTTTGCAACACATCGAAATATCAATTTCCGACCCTATAAAGTATATATATATTTCGGATCGTCGTAAAATTCTAAGACGATTTAACGATGTCCGTGTCTCTGTTCGTCTGTCTGTTGTAATCACTCTAGAGCCTTCAAAAATTAAGATATTGAGCTGAAATTTGGCACAGATACGTCTTTTTGTTGCACGCTGGTTAATTTTTTGAAGGGGCCAAATTGGACCATATTTGGATATAGCTGCTATATAGACCGATCAGCCGATAAAGGGTCTAAGGCCCATAAAATCTTTATTTTTCATCCGATTTTGCTGAAATTTGAAACAGTGAGTAGTTTAAGGCATCCCAATAACTGACCCAAATATGGTGCAGATCGGACTATATTTCAATGTAGCTACCATATAGACCGATCTCCCGATAAAGGGTCTGAAGGCCATAAAAGCTTTATATATTACCCGATTTCGATGAAATTTGCAACAGTGAGTTATATTAAACCTCCCGACATCTGACTTAAATATGGATTAGATCGGTTCATTTTTAGATATAGCTGCGATATAGACCGATCTCCCGATAAAGGGTCTAAAGGCAATAAAAGCTTTATTTTTTATCCAACTTCGCTGAAATTTAGAATAGTGAGTTATTTTAAGCCTCCTGACACTTGACCTAAATATGATTCAGATCAGACTATATTTAGATATAGCTGCCATATTGACCGATCTGCCGATAAGGGGTCTGAAGCCAATAAATGCTTTATTTATTACCCGATTTCGATGAAATTTGAAACAGTGAGTAGGTTGAGGCATCCGAATTAAATATGGTTCTGATCGCACAATATTTAGATATAGCTCTCATATAGACCGATCTCCCGATAAAGGGTCTGAAGCCCATAAAAGCTTTATTTATTGCCCGATTTCGTTGAAATTTGACATAGTTGGTTATTTTCAGCCTCTCGATATCTCACTTTAATATAGATCAGATAGGGCTATATTTAGATATAGCTGCCATATAGACCGATCTCCCGATAAAGGGTCTGATAGCCATAAAAGCTTTATTTTTTTAACCGATTTCGCTGAAATTTGAACCAGTGGACTATTTTAAGCCTCTCGACATCTGATCTAAATATGATTCAAATCGGACTATATTTAGATATAGCTACCATATAGACCGATCTCCCGATAAAGTGTCTGATAGCCATAAAAGCTATATTTTTTATTCGATTTCGGCAAAATTTGGAATAGTGAGTTATTTTTAGCCTCCTGACACCCGACCTAAATATGGTACAGATCGGACTTTATTTAGATATAGCTGCCATATAGACCGATCTCCAGATGAAGAGTCTGAAGCCCATAAAAGCTTTATTTTTTAACCGATTTCGCTGAAATTTGTTACAGTGGGTAGATTTACGCCTGCCAACATAGGACCCAAATATGGTTCAGACCGGACTTTGTTTAGATATTGCTGTCATATAGACCGATCTGCCGATAAAGGGTCTGAGGCTCATAAAAGCTTTATTTATTACCTGATTTTATTGAAATTTGAAATACAAAATTCAACAGTGACTTATTTTTATTAGACCACTCAATGCCCGTGCCCCATTTGGGTGCATAAGTTATCCAATTTTGCACCAGATTGTGGGGGCTTATATTGGGTTGCCCAAAAAGAAATTGCGGATTTTTTAAAAGAAAGTTAATGCATTTTTAATAAAACTTAGAATGAACTTTAATCAAATATACTTTTTTTACACTTTTTTTCTAAAGCAAGCTAAAAGTAACAGCTGATAACTGACAGAAGAAAGAATGCAATTACAGAGTCACAAGCTGTGAAAAAATTTGTCAACGCCGACTATATGAAAAATCCGCAATTACTTTTTGGGCAACTCAATATATACACCCGAGGTGGTGGGTCTCCAAAGTTCGGCCCGGCCTGCCTTTTTACTTGTTTAAATTTTTTTGTTTTTGTAGAGCGCACAACAAGCTGACTACTGGCTTAGGTGTATGTCCATAAGGGTCGCCCTATGCCACCCTTCTCTCTTCAAACTAATCTAACCTAACCTAACTTAACATTACTTACCTGCCCACTCGATTCTTGAGTAGTTCTGAGATCTTCCTGATCTTCTTCTGATTCATATGGATGATTCGCGGAACACTCTTTCAGGAGATTCGTTTTTATGACACAACTCCTCACGAAGGGGGAATCTTCTACTACCCTTTAACGAGCATGTGCGCGATCGTAACTATCTTCTAGGAGATTCGCGTAAGATTATTTGGCGATCAAAAATGTTTGCAGTGTGGACATAGATATAAAATGCACAACCCATGGAGAGCAAAGAGGACATGTTCCTTCATAGACACTCACACACCCACACGCATCAACTCCCATCAGGTATTTAGCGGAAGCGGAAGTGTGTTCTGTGATAAGTGGCATATTATGTTTACATTTGTTCGCATGCATGCTTGCCTTCCTGCCCCTGTCGTCATACGCTCTCTGGCAGCCATTGTGGAACGGCACAAAGACATCGGAACCTACTGCATGGGTTGTTGCGTCTAATGCGTTTCACAGAGGGCAACAGAACGCTGCACTATCCACTTACATAATGGTAGACACACACATGCGCTTGCTGTGCATGTATGTGCAAGAGTTCTTTCCGCATAGTTAGCTGCCATATCTCCATGAAAATTCATAACAAGTTATGGCTTTAGTTTTATAATCCTGTCAAGTATCCTTTTATGCGTTAGTTTCTCAGGCCTGAATATTTGTAAAACATCTTTAATCTTCTTGGGAATTATTTTTTAACAGCGTTTTACAACTTGGAGCTCCCATACAAATTTCGATTGGTTTTGCAAGGATACCTGAAAGGATTATGAGCGAATAACATTTGAAGATAACGTTGAAGTAACATTTTTTCACCTTAATGCCAAATCGAAAGGGAAGCTTAAGTTTTATTTTCTACTAAAAATAAGTTTTAGATTTATTATAGTGTCTGCCTCTTACGATAAGACTCTCTCGCTCTCCTTTTACCACCACACACATGTGGTATTTGAATTACATTGTGTTTTTGGTTTCTATGTGTGAAAATAAATCCTTTAAAGTAAAGAAATCTGGATTATCAATCATCTTAAATACACATAAGAAAGCTGAGATACGTGGAGTCCTGGCATTATTTCGTTTTTAGAACATAAAATAAATGCTACATCATACATAGAGCACAGGACTGAGTAAAACAGTGTCCCATGGCATGCTGCTCATATATCATGAAACTTGTTTGTGTGTGTGTCCTGATAGACGTATATTTTAAGCCATTTCCCCCATTTCTCCTCAAACGATTCTAGACTGAAGCTTTTGTGGGGACGGTGTGATTATTATTCTGCCATACATGGGGCATAATACTTTACTTGCTACATGTCGTACCAGAGATTGTCGTACAAGAATCAATCAAAATAACATGAGTGATTGACGTGCAACAGCAACGGCAATTACATTGAACTCACATCAGCCTCCAACCACCCTCCCCGCAATATCAAAGAGTTTGGAATGTTGAAACGTATGGTTGCAACCAACTATCCGGATGGCATTTTAGCTTTCAGAGTTTTGGGTTTTCTGTTTTCTTTTTTCTTTTTTGTGTAAGTGGTGGCAAATGCCAATCTATCTATTCCCTTAAAACGGAATACATAAATCTATGCTCCCCATAGGTAGAGGAGGTAAACGTTTTAGGGGAAGGGGATGCCAAAGATTGATGACATCAATATAGAAGTGATGGGACACTCCAAGACAAGTCCTAATGGTGTTTTGTGCAGGCTCCTGCCGTCTTGGCTTAATCCTGCAGGGCTCTTAGGGCGTCCACCAATGCACCCATACATGACCGAAGCCAGAATAATACCAAATCGATCCCACGTTGTTTGGGCGTGATCGTCCCCTTGGTTAGGAGCGGAGCACCATCTAAATCTCCTTTCGAGCTCTGGGTCATGGCACTCGGTTGATTACAAGCAACACCACAGCGAGCAAAAACTGCTCTTCATGCGATGACCGACCTACACTAATAAGAACTATGTTAGCGTGCTTTCGACAGACAGACAGACGGACGGATGGATAGACGGACGGACATACGGACAGACAGACGGACGGATGGATAGACGGACGGACATACGGACAGACAGACGGACGGACAGACGGACGGAGTGATGGACGGACAGACGGACTGTCAGACGGACGGACAGACGGACGGACAGACAGACGGAAGGCGGACGGGCGGACAGACGGAAGGACGGATAGACGGACGGTCGGGCGGACAGACGGACGGACGGATAGACGGATAGACGGACGGACAGACTGACGGACAGACAGACGGAAGGCGGACGGGCGGACTGACGGACGGACAGACTGACGGACAGACAGACGGACGGTCGGACAGACGGACAGATGGACGGTCGGACAGACGGACGGACAGACGGACAGACGGACAGACGGACAGACAGACGGACGGACAGACGGACGGACAGACGGACGGACAGACGGACAGACGGACGGACAGACGGACGGACAGACGGACGGACAGACGGACGGACAGACGGACGAACAGACGGACGGACAGACGGACGGACAGACGGAATGACTGACGGACGGACAGACGGACGGATAGACAGA
The DNA here is from genome assembly GCF_963082655.1 of Stomoxys calcitrans. NCBI lineage: Eukaryota > Metazoa > Arthropoda > Insecta > Diptera > Muscidae > Stomoxys > Stomoxys calcitrans. The sequence continues at coordinate 48,435,210 of NC_081553.1, read as the reverse complement.
CGGACGGACAGACGGACGGATGGACGAAGAGATGGACAGACAGATAGACGGGCGGACGGACGGGCAGACGGACAGATGGACGGACAGACAGTCATGAGGGTATACAAATTTTCAGCGGTGGATTTCCCCCTTCTAATGCTGGCGTTGTTTATGACAAACAGACAGAGGACTCAAACCATCAAATCGGGAGATCGCTTTATATGGGAGCTATATCAGGTTATAGACCGATACGGACCGTACTTGGCACAGTTGCTGGAAGCCATAACAAAACATTACATGATAAATTTCAGCCAAATTGGATAAAAATTGGGGCTTGTATGAGCTCAAGAAGTCAAATAGGCAGATCGGTTTATATGAGAGCTATATATAACCGATTTGGTCCGTACTAGGCAAAGTTGTTGGAAGTCGTAACAGATCACCGCATACAAAATTTCAGCCAAATCGGACAAAAATTGCTACTTCAAGAAGTCAAATCGAGAGATCGCTTCATATGGAAGCTATATCTAAATCTCAACCGATATGACCCATTTGCAATCTCCAACGACCTACAGACAGCGGCAAAATTTCAAGCGGCTAGCTATGTGCGTTCTACCGATATCGTGATATCGACAGATGGACAGACATGGCAAGATCGACTCAGAACTTCGAGAAGATCAAGATTATACATACGAATATTTGGAGGTGTTACTAACGGAATGACTAGATAAGTAAACTCAAAAATTTCAAAATTTCATTTTGTTAGAAAATGTAGTCAAAATTCTTTGGTTTTACGCAATTTTGTCAAAGTTTCATTTCTAAACGACATTATATCAACATTTTATTTCTACAAAAAATTTTTCACAAAATATCCATTTTTTTAGGAAATATTTTCAAAAATTAATTTCTATAGAATTTTTTTTTCAAACTTACGTTTCTATGGGAAATTTTATCAAAATTTCGTTTATAAGGAAATTTGAGCCCCATTTTGCGAGGTCAGTAAAAAATTGCTGTTTGTGGGGTATATTGGGCAGGGGTAGACCCCAAGAAAATTGGTCCCGAATGTGGGCATCAATTCTTGCTCTACCCCCCAATTCCTTTCATTTAAGCCCCATATTGAGTTGGTCGGTAAATATGCCCGATTTAGGGGTGTTTTGGGGAGTGGGGTGGTCCCCTAAACACTAAGGCCCGAAAATATTGGGTTGCCCAAAAAGTAATTGCGGTTACTTTAAAAGAAAGTAAATGCATTTTTAATAAAACTTAGAATGAACTTTAATCAAATATACTTTTTTACACTTTTTTTTCTAAAGCAAGCTAAAAGTAACAGCTGATAACTGACAGAAGAAAGAATGCAATTACAGAGTCACAAGCTGTGAAAAAATTTTTCAACGCCGACTATATGAAAAATCCGCAATTACTTTTTGGGCAACCCAATATATCAGCAACGTGCACTATTCTCATATATTTGAACCCCATATTGGCATAGGGCTCAAAATTGGATATCAATTCGTTTTCTAATCTCAAAAACCATTCACTTAAACCCCTCATTGGAAAAGGCAGCAAATATGTTCGGTTTGGGGTATGGGCCCTTAAAACTATGAGTATCGAGCTTCACCGTCTCGAAGACCAAGACAATTTGTCTTGGTGAGCAAATGCATCCTTCTTCGGTGTTGTTATGGTGGTGGGACGTCCCCTAGACAGTTGGTCCCGAATGTTGATGTCAGATTCATGGTCTACTCCCAAACCCCTTTATTTGAGCTCCATTTTTCCATAGTTGGCAAACATGACCTGTTGGGTGGTGTTTTGGGGGATGGGTTGGCCACTGAGTGACTTGGCTACTCTAAAATGCCTCTTATTCAATGGTCAGCAAATACTTCCTATTTGGGTGGTGTTGTGTTGGTGAGGTGGCCCCATAGACACTTTTCCCAAATATTGATTCAGAGTTGTGCTTTACTTCCAAAGACCTTGCATTTGAGCCCCATATTGGTATTGTAGTAAATTTGTCCCCTTTGGGGAGAGGCGGCCCCCCAAACACTTGGTCTCATATTTGGATATCAGATTCGTATTCTACACTCAAATACCTTTTATTTAAGCCCCATATTGCCATGGTCAGTAAATAAGTCCTGTTTGGGGGGTGTTTTGGGGAAGCGGTAGACCCCAAAAACTTTGTCTCAAAATTTGGATTTCAGATTCGTATTTGACTCGCAAATTCCTTTCATTTGAGTCCCATATTGCCATGGTCGGTAAATATGTCCGATTTAGGGGTGTTTTGGGGGTTGGGGTGGTCCACCTGGCACTTGGTCCGACAATTGGATATCAGATACGTTTTCTGCACTTAAACACCTTTCATTTGAATCCCATATTGTCGTGATTGGTGTATATATATACTTGGTAGGTTTTGGGGTGGGGCGCCCCCCCCCCCCCCCCCCCTAGGTATCCCATCCAAAATTTGAATATCAAACATGAGAGCTCACAAAATTTGGCTTAAATCGCATCACCCATTTCCGAGATCTGGTGTTTCTGAAAATTTGGGTTAGGGGCAGGGTCCGCTCCCCCTTTAGATATCAAAAAATGTAGTAACCTATTTACACCACAAGATTCATTTCATTTGGATAGGAAATTTTGTCAAAAACTCAATGTGGTTGGAAATTTCGGTGGAAACTTATTTTGGTAAAAATGCAATTTTGTCAGCATTTTCTTTTCAATTGGAAAATTTGTTGACATTGCATTTCTTAAGGAAATTTTGTCAAAATGTCTTTTCTACAGTCTACAGAATATCTTCTTTCCAAAACAAGAAACCTGTCAATGTAAACTAGACTCCACTTTATACGCGTAGAGCCGAACACAGCTCACTGTGTAAAATTTTAGCAAAATCTGGCAATAAATGCAGCTTTGATGGGGCTGAGACCTTAAATCGGGTATCACCTATATTAAGATGTATACCGGTCTAAACCATATTCAAATTTCAGCCAAATCGGGTAATTAAAGTACCATGTAAGGGCCTACGACCATAAATCGGTAGATCGGTCAATATGGGGGCAATATTAACCTACAGACTGATCTAGACCATATTCGGCACGGATAATGGGGATCCTAGCACAAATCATTGTCCTAATTTCAGCCAAATCAGTTAATAAGCAAGACGAACATACAGATAGACGGACGGATGGACAGATGGACTGACGAATAGGCGGACGGACATAGCTAGGTCATCTTAAATTTTAGCAAGGACCAATATTTCAACGTGTTGCAAACGGAATGACAATCAGTCCCATCTTTCAGAAGTGGATATAAAAATATTCCAGATTTTTTTATGGAGTGCCCCATATGTATGTCAATATATATATGGATGGGTTGTAAGCATGTCACTTGAATGAATGGATTGCACATTAAAGCTTTAACAATATTTGTATCTTACAAATACCAATAGACCATAAACGCACACACACACTCACAACTTCTATACACATTGAGGTATAAGTCATTCAATCGTTCATTATCCTGTGCTCAAATCGTGGCAAGTGCATCTGTCATACTTTGGGGCAAGTATTTTATCGTAGATATCAAACCTGACAGTTTGGCTTTGTCCATTACACTGTAAGCGCAACACTAGGTGAACGCTTTTGAAATGACAAAAAGGAAAAATAAATGAATCTAAAACAAGAATTATGGTTGATATGTATAGAAGGCGTTACTCGAAATATGTCCATTAGAAAAGAAATATTGAATAAAATTCCAGAAAATATGATCATAATTGGTGTGGTGTATCTTCTGTGGCTTTCATTGTTTAAAAACTCCACAGTCTCCACCGGCCTTCCATTGACATAGGCATGCTGTTTGTATCTGAGCAGTTCGCTGGATGTCCTACTCTTTTTCATGGTGACCACAATACGTTCCATGGTTTTGAGTAGAAAGGACGTAAGGCTTATGGGTCTGTAGGCCTTTGGTGTTGCATAACTTCCCTTGCCGGGCTTGGTTATAAACACCTCCCTTGCCTTGTGCCAGGCTTTCGAAGTATATCCAAGTCTTAGGCACGCTGTGAAAATTTTGGCCAGACGAGGCCCCACATAGTCTGCCGCTTTCTGTAGTAATGCCGAAAATATTCCATCAGGTCCGGGTGACTTAAATGGTTTGAAGCTCTTCAAGGATTCCTTGACCATAAATTTCGTTATTATAAACCTTCGATCGAAGTCATTATTCCAAGATTCCGTGAGTTCCCTCGTATCCTGTGGAAAATGGATTTTCGTCAAAAGCCTCAACATGTCCTTCGTTGTCTCTGCTTTCATTACCATGTCGTCTACTAAAGTTTTAGTTTGGACATGGGTTTTTGAGAGAAACTTTTTTATCTTGGCGCCATCATTAACGCTATCGACCTGTTCGCAGAAAAGCTTCCAGAAGGTACGTTTTGCCGCTCTGGTAATCTAATTGTATTCCTTAAGCCGTGTGTAATACACATTCCAATAAAATTCCGTTTTTTTACGACGAGCTCTGTTAAAAAGTCTGCAGACCTCTTTCCCAATATTGCGAATCTCCCCGGTCATCCAGGGTTTATCTTGGACTGATATTGGGTTTCCAGTCCCTGTACTGCCTGATGTCTCAATACTAGGATCTCTGCCTATCTTAGCCTTCCAAATCTTAAGTAAATGGGCATCTTGGGAGTAGGTGATGATCTCATCATTTGCTCCCTGTTCTTTAGACTGCATTGACTTTACTGTCAATGCACTGCCTGATGTCATAGTTTTAGGTTCTTTGCCTAGTCTAGTCCTTCCAATATAAGGATCTTTACCTATTCCAGTATTCCGAATCTTTAAGTCGGTGATGGGTGCGTTGTCGGGTTACTGTTTGTTAGGCTGTGTTGGATCTCTCGCCATTGCAGTGCCTCATATTCTAGTATTAGAATCTTTGGCTCTCCTAGTCCTTTCAATATTGTTGTCGGCCCCCTGTTTGTTGGGCGGTGTTGAGTCACCTGCCACTGCACGGCCTGATATCGCAGGAAGAAAATTTCTGCTTATCCTAGTCTTTCCAATCTTGAAAAAGACAGCTTTGCTTCCATAGTGTGCTAAGTCTTTAGTCTTAGCCAAACTTGTTACGGAGACTTGATCAATGCCAACCTCAAAGAGAGTTCCTTCCTCCTTCTCCTCCCTGTGGGAGACCTCCTACTTCTCTGCGACCAAACCTTCGTTTTTCTTGCCCAAGAATCCCAACATGCATTCCGTCGCCCAATCCCCACTGCCCCATCCCCACTGCCCCATCCCCACTGCCCCATCCCCACAGCCCCATCCCCACTGCCCCATCCCCACTGCCCCATCCCCACTGCCCCATCCCCACTGCCCCATCCCCACTGCCCCATCCCCACTGCCCCATCCCCACTGCCCCATCCCCACTGCCCCATCCCCACTGCCCCATCCCCACTGCCCCATCCCCACTGCCCCATCCCCACTGCCCCATCCCCACTGCCCCATCCCCACTGCCCCATCCCCACTGCCCCATCCCCACTGCCCCATCCCCACTGCCCCATCCCCACTGCCCCATTCCCACTGCCCCATCCCCACTGCCCCATCCCCACTGCCCCATCCCCACTGCCCCATCCCCACTGCCCCATCCCCACTGCCCCATCCCCACTGCCCCATCCCCACTGCCCCATCCCCACTGCCCCATCCCCACTGCCCCATCCCCACTGCCCCATCCCCACTGCCCCATCCCCACTGCCCCATCCCCACTGCCCCATCCCCACTGCCCCATCCCCACTGCCCCATCCCCACTGCCCCATCCCCACTGCCCCATGTCCCATCCCCACATGCTCCCTCCCAGGGAGCGTAAATACCTCTGACGGGCTTTTTGACGGTATCAATACATTCCGCCGACTCAAAACGCAGCAAAAAAATGTCCCCCCTACACTCGCAGCTCATCATTTGTATGGGTGGACCCTCTACAGAGTTTCACACATGTTCGAAAATCCTATCGTTAACCAGATCCTCCACTTGGGATCGAAGATCTGGTGGAATCCTATCGGATGCACAGTCGATATTGATGACTGCATAAGTCGGCTCATCTCTGTGGTGCTTCCTTGCCACTCTGGCGTAAGAGGGCGGCTCCTTACCATTCTCAGCGACCATCTTCCCCTTCCGTGATGGCTGTGGCCTCCGTTTGGAAGTCACAGTCTCCTCTATGAAAACTCAGGGGTCGTGCGCGCTTCCTTCGATCCTTTTCCGACTTTGTCTACCTCAGCAGGACACTGTTTGGAGTCCCCACTGCGGGATGTCTGTCATGGTTTTCCCAGAGTACTTGAAAGCGGGGAGCTCTTTTTCTTCTTCAGCATTTTAGCAGTGTTATGCTCTTCCTTCGTTTCTGTTCCGACTTTGTCTACCTCCGCAGGACACTGTCTGGAGTCTCCATTGCGTCTTTTCCCCTCCGTTTGGAAGTCACAGTCTCCTCTATGAAAACTCGGGAGCCGTGCGCGCTTCTTTCGATTCTGTTCCGACTTTGTCTACCTCCGCAGGACACTGTCTGGAGTCTCCATTGCGGGATGGCTGGCTTGGTTTTCCCAGAGTGCTTGAAAGCGGGGAGATCTTTTTCTTCTTCAGCATTTTAGCAGTGTTATGCTCTTCGGGAGATTTGATTCTTTTTCCAGCTTCCGTATAAGTGCTTGGAATATCAGTTCTATCCCTATCCAGCATCCTGCACTTTCGCCCGAATGCGCTGCCGGTACATACTCCTCTGTTTCCTTCGTCGTGCACCGGATTACTTTCTCGGTCTGCTTGTGAGCTAAGCAAAGTCATCGCTCACTTCACTTCACCGTCATCCCGATGCCCCCATCTCTCGATTCGGCTGCGATGACTTTTTCAATGACACCGTCGCTGTCTGAATCCGAGTCAAAAACACCACCTTTATTTAAAGGTTGGGGATGAACTGTGCATCCCTCTGGGTTATCGGTCTCTTCCTCATTAATTTGTCTAACGTCTAGTTGTGCTCTTTAAGCATTACTCTCGATTGCAGGTGCCAAGGCACCTACACCTATAGGAGGGGAGTACAACACGCTACGGTCTGACGCCAATACCGCAGCTGTTGAGTCTTTGGAGTCCATTTCTAACCTACTCCAAAAAGGCTTTAAAATTTTTTCGTAACAGGTAGTGCCTATTGCGAGATACGGATATATTTTTATACCCTCCACCATAGGATGGGGGTATATTAATTTCGTCATTCTGTTTGTAACTACTCGAAATACTCGTCTGAGACCCCATAAAGAATATATATTCTTGATCGTCGCGAAATTTTATGTCGATCTAGCCATGTCCGTCCATCCGTTCGTCTGTCTGTCGAAAGCACGCTAACATTCGAAGGAGCAAAGCTAGCCGCTTGAAATTTTGCAAAAATACATTTATTAGTGTAGCTCAGTTGGGATTGTAAATGGGCCATACCGGTCCATGTTTTGATATAGCTGCAATATGAACCGATCTTGGGACTTGACTTCTTGAGCCTCTAGAGGGCGTAATTCCTATCCGATTTGACTGAAATTTTGCACGTGGTGTTATGGTATCACTTTTAACAACTGTGCTAAGTATGGTTCAAATCGGTCTATGTTTTGATAAAGCTGCCATATAAACCGATCTTGGGTCTTGACTTCTTGGGTCTTGACTTCTTGAGCCTCTAGAGGGCGCAATTCTTATCCTATTTAAATGAATTTTTTCAAGTAGTATTTTGTTTTGATATCCAACAACTGTACAGAGTATGGTTCAAATCGGTTCATAGCCTGATATTGCTGCCATATAAATCGATCTTGGGTCTTGACTTCTTGAGCCTCTAGAGGGCGCAATTCTTTTCCGATTTGCCTGATGGATTTTATTATGACTTTCAACAAATGTGCCAAATAAGGTACAAATCGGTTAATAATCTGATATAGCAGTCATATAAACCGATCTGGGATTTAACATCTTGAGCCTCTCGAGGTCGCAATTCTTATCCGATTTAAATGAAATTTTGCACGAAGTATTTTGTCATAATATCCAACAACTGTACCGAGTATGGTTCAAATCGGTCCATGTTTTGATTTAGCTGCCATGTAAACACTTCTTGGGTCTTGACTTTTTGAGCCTTTAGAGGGCGCAATTCTTTTCCGATTGGAATGAAATTTTGCACGATGTGTTTTGTTATGATATCCAACAACTGTACCGAGTCTGGTTCAAATCGGTCCATAACCTGATATAGCTGTCGTATAAACCGACCTGGGGACTTGACTTCTTGAGCTTCTAGAGGGCGCAATTCCTATCCGATTTGGCTGAAATTTTGCATGACGTATTTTATTATGACTTTCCACAACTGAGCCAAATAAGGTTCCAATCGGTTCATAAGTTTATATAGCTGCCATTTAAACCGATTTTGAATCTTGACTTCTTGAGCACTAGTGGGCGCAATTTTTATCCGATTGGAATGAAATTTTGCACGACATGATTCGCTATGGCTTCCAACAACTGTGCTTAATAAGGTATAAATCGGTCAATAACCTGATTAGCTGTCATATAAACCGATCTGGGATCTTGACATCTTGAGACACTAGAGGGCGCAATTCTTATGCGATTTGAACGAAATTTTGCACGACGTCATTCGCTATGGCTTCCAACAACTGTGCTTAATAAGATTCAAATCGGTCAATAATCTGATATAGCTGCCATATAAACCGATCTGGGTTCTTGACATCTTGGTATTCTCAATAACCTGATTAGCTGTTATATAAACCGTTCTGGGATCTTGACATCTTGAGACACTAGAGAGCGAAATTCTTATCTGATTCGAATAAAATTTTGCACGACGTGTTTCGCTAGGCTTCCAACAACTGTGCCAAATAGGGTTCAAATCGGTCCATAACCTGATATAGCGTCATATAAACCGATTTTGGGTTTTGACTTTTTGGGCCTCTAGAGGGCGCAATTCCTATCCGATTTGCCTGAAATTTTGTACGACGGATTTAATTATGACTTTCAACAACTGTGCTAAATAGGGTTCAAATCGGTCAATAACCTGATATAGCTGTGATATAAACCGATCTGGGATCTTGACATCTTGAGACACTAGAGGGCGCAATTCTTATCCGATTTGAACGAAATTTTGCACGACGTGATTCGCTATGGCTACCAACAACTGTGCTTAATAAGGTTCAAATCGGTCAATAACCTGATATAGCCGCCATATAAACCGATCTGGGTTCTTGACATCTTGAGCCACTAGAGGGCGTTATTCCTATCCGATTTGCCTGAAATTTTGTACGACGGATTTAATTATGACTCTCAACAACTGTGCCGAAGAGGGTTCAAATCGGTTCATAATCTGATATAGCTGCCATAAAAACCGATCTTGCGTCTTGATTTCTTGAGCCTCTAGAGGGCGCAATTCTTTTCCGATTGGAATAAAATTATGCACGACGTGTTTTGTTATGATATCCAACATCTATACCGGGTATGGTTCAAATCCGTTCATAACCTGATATAGCTGTCATATGAACCGATCTGGGGACTTGGCTTCTTGTGCCTCTAGAGGGCGCAATTCTTATCCGATTTGGCTGAAATTTTGCATGACATATTTTATTATGACTTTCAACAACTGTGCCAAAATAGATTCAAGTGGGTTCATATCCTGATATAGCTGTCATATAAACCGATCTGGGGACTTGACTTCTTGAGCCTCTGGAGGTCGCATTTATTATCCGATTTGGCTGAACATACGAGTTTATTATGGTCTGAATCGGTCTATAGATTGATACCCACAAAGGGCGTGATTCTTATTCGAATTGGCTGACATTTTACACAGGTCTCCAACATATAATTTAATTGTGGCCCGAACTAGACCATATCTTGATATCGCTCTAATAGCAGAGCTATTCTTTTCTTTTATCCTTTTTTCGCCTAAGAAGAGATGCCGGGAAAAGAAATCGACAAATGCGATCCATGGTGGAGGGTATATAAGATTCGGCCCGGCCAAACTTAGCATGGTTTTATTTGTTTTTCCTTTGAGGAGCGAAATGATGACGAACGTCCGCCTCACTCAACGGGTACAATACAAAATTCGACAAATTTTCTCAAAGAGTATTTTGCAAAATTACAAAATTCTTTAATTTTTTAAAAATTTAAATTTTTAAATATTCCAGTATTGCTTTATTGAAAATTTTTCATCTCCTTGCCATTATACCAACATATTTACCCCCTTTTAGTTTCATATACCAATTAAAAATTTCTCAATCCAATAGATGTTGTTGTTGCTATTTCCAATTGAACAATTTACCATATTGAAACATGAATACACACAAAGCCTGATATAAATTTTGCTTGCCAGCATGTGTTTTAGATTCAATTCAAGTTTCAGTTTCATTTAGCCAGCCATTGGCTTAGGTACCACCAACCGATTACTATTCGATCGATGAGTATTTCATATTTTATTTAACAACAACAGTTGGTTATGTTTTTGGGATTTACGAACATTTCTCTATAATTATTATTTATTGTTGAAGTTTTAACATAAACTGAAGTCAGTTGCACACATTCACCCATGGCCAAGGAGGCAAATAATAAATCAAAGGATACCCTACAGAAACAGCAGGTTATGTAAAATTTAAATTGACTTTGTGGCCGAAAAGGCTGCGATTAGAGATTATATGCAAATAGTTTGAAAACGCAGTAGGTAGAATATCTTATATATAAAAATCAATTTGTGTTTGTTTGTATGTTTGTGTGTTCCTTATAGACTCAGAAACGGCTGAACCGATTTTCTTGAAATTTTCACAGATGGTACATATTGACCCCGTGGTGAAAATAGGGTACTAAATTTTTGATATCTGAAGGGGGGTGGATCCTCCCCCTTACCCTAATTTTCAGAAAAGCCAGGTGGTGCGATTTAAGCGAAACTTTGTGTGGTCTCTTATAGTAGCCTACAAACAAAAAATTTGGTATTAAAATTTCGGATAGGGTACCTAGGTGGGGCGCCCTAACCCAAAACCCACCAAAATATTATATATATCAATCACGGCAATATGGGACTCTAATGAAAGGTATTTAAGATTAGAAAACGTATCTGATATCCAATTGTCGGACCGAGTGTTAGGGCGACCACCCCAACCCCCAAAACACCCCTAAATCGGACATATTTACCGACCATGGCAATATGGGACTCAAATGAAAGGTATTTGCGAGTAGAATAAGAATCTGATTTCCAAATGTGGGACCACGTTTCTGGGGATCCACCCCTTCCCTAAAACACCCCCCCCCCAAATAGGACTTATTTACTGACCATGGGAATATGGAGCTAAAATAAAAGGTATTTGAGTGTAGAATTCGAATCTGATATCCAAATATGGGACCAAGTATTTTAGGGGCCGCCTCTCACCAAAAACATCCCCCAAAAGGGACAAATTTACGACCATAGCAATATGGGGCTCAAATGAAAGGTCTTTGAGGGTAAAGTACGAATTTGATAACAACATTCGGGAAAAGTGTCTATGGAGCCACGCCACCCCAACAACACACCATCCAAATAGTATGTATTTCCTGACTATTGTAAAACGTGGCTCAAATAAGAGGTTTTTTAAAGTGGAACACGAATCCGATATATATATACTCAAGGCCAACTCACTGAGTGGCCACCCATCCCCTAAAACACCCCCAAGCCGGTCATGTTTGCCGACTATGGAAATATGGGGCTCAAATTGAAGGTATTTGGTAGTAGACCACGAATCTGATATCAACATTCCGGACAAACCGTCTGAATGACGACCCACCCTCATAACAACCCCCAAATTGGACGTATTTGCTCACCATGACAATTTGGGCCTTAAAGAGAATGGACTTCGATATTGATAGTTTTTAGGGCCCATACCCTAAATGTTGCAATAAGAAGTTTAAAATAGGTATTTGAAGTTAGAAGACAATTTTGATACCCAATTTTGAGGGGTTCAAATAAATGATATATCAGAGTAGTGCACGATGCTGATATATTTTCAGGGCTAAGTGTTTTGGGGATCACCCCACTCCCCAAACACCCCTAAATCGGACATATTTACCGGCTATGTCAATGTGGGGCTGAAATGAAGGTATTGGGGAGTAAAGCACGAAATTGATATCCAATTTTGGGAACATTTTTTTCCCCCAAAACACCCCACAAACAGCAATTATTTACTGACTATCGCAATATGGGGCTGAAATAAGGGTATTTGGGAGTAGAATACGAACTTGATATCCAAATGTAGGACCATGCATATAAGGCATCATCCCTTCCCCTAAACACCCCCCAATGACTAAACATTTACCGATTATGGCAATATGTGGCTCATATGAAAGGTATTTGAGATTAAAAAACGAATTTGATAACCAATTTTGGAGCCAAGTGTTTGGGGGACGACTCATGCCATAAACTCCCCTTAAACCAATGGCGATATGATGTTTAAATAAATGGTATTTGAAAGTAGAGCACGATGCTTATATTTTTTTCAGGGCTAATTGTCTGGGGGACCACCTCACCCCCGAAAACACCCCTAATTCGGACATACATATTTACCGGTCATGGCAATTTGGGGCTCAAATGAGAGGTATTTGGGAGTAGAGCGCGAAATTCATATCCACTTTCGGCAGTACACACTGGGGGTCCACACTACCCTCCAAACTCACCAACCACCACCCTGGGGCCTTCCCACTTTCAAAATCCCCATGAGCCCTTGCAAGCCGCAATTTTTGTCTGATTTGGCTGAAATTTTGCATGCTGTGTTCTGTTATGTTTTTCAACAACTTTGCCAAGGACACAGCGAATCGGTCAATAAAGTGATATGACTCTCATATAAATCGATTTTCTGATTTGACTCCTTGAGCCCTTACAAGGCGCAATTTTTGTCCAATATGGCTGAAATTGAGCATGTAGTGTTTTGTAATGACTTTCAACAACTGGGCAAAGTATGTTCCAAATCGGTCTTTAACCTGATATAGCCCTCATATAAACCGATGTCCCTATTTGACTTCTTGAGCCCTTGCAAGCCGCAATTTTTGTCTGATTTGGCTGAAATTGAGCATGTGGTGTTTTGTAATGACTTTCAACAACTGTGCCAAATACAGTTCGAATAGGTCAATAACCTGATATAGGTCTCTTAAAAACCTGATATAGTTTCATGAGCCCTTACAAACCGCAATTTTTGTCCGATTTGGCTGAAATTTTGCATTAGGTGTTCTGTCTTGAGTTCCAAAAACTTTGCAAAGTACGGTCCGAATCGGTCTATAACCTGATATGGCTCTCATATAAACCGTTCTCACAGATACGTCTTTCTGGTGTACGCTGGTTAAGTTCTTGAACGGGCCAAATCTTACCATATTTGAATATAGCTGCTATATGGACCGATCTGAGGATAAAAGGTCTAATGCCCATAAATGCTTTATTTTTTATCCGACTTCAATGAAATTTGAAGTAATGGAAGGCTTCCCGACATCGTACCTTAATATGGTTCAGATCGGAGTATATTTAGATGTAGCTACTATATAGACCGACCTCCCGATAAAGGGTCTCAAGACCATAAAAACTTTATTTATTACCCGATTTCGAAGAAATTTGCAACAGTGAGTTATTTTAAGCCTCCTGACATCTGACCTAAATATGGATTAGATCGGTCCATATTTAGATATAGCTGCCATATAGACCCATCTCCCGATAAAGGGTCTCAAGCCCATAAATGCTTTATTTATAACCCGATTTCGCTGAAATTTAAAACAGTGGGTTATTTTAAGCCTCCTGCCATCTGACCTAAATATGGATTAGATTGGTCCATATTTAGATATAGCTGTCATATAGACCCATCTCCCGATAAAGGGTCTCAAGCCCATAAAAGCTTTACTTTTTATCCGATTTTGCTGAAATTTGAAATACTGAGCAGTTTTAAGCCTCCCAACATCCGACATAAATATGGTATAGATCGGACTATATTTAGGTCTAGCTGCCATATAGACCGATCTCCGGATAAAGGGTTTGAAGCCCATAAAAGCTTTAATTTTTAACCGATTTCGCTGAAATGTGAAACTGTGGGTAGTTTGACGCCTCCCAACATAGGACCCAAATATGGTTCAGATCGGACTATATTCGGATATAGCTGCGATATTGACCGATCTGCCGATAAAGGGTCTGAAGCCGATAAAAGCTCTATTTATTACCCGATTTCGTTGAAATTTGAAACAGTGGGTAGTTTTAGGACTCCCGACGTCCGTCCACAATATGGTTTGTATCGGACAATATTTAGATATAGAGCGATCTGCTGATATAGGGACTGAAGTCCATAAAAGCTTAAGTTTTTATCCGATTTCGCTGAGGTGGTGGGTATCCAAAGTTCAGCCCGGCCGAACTTAATGCCTTTTTACTTGTTTTATTTTAGTTCATCTCTGTTTTGTTGCACTGTGCTTGGTTTCTGCAGTGCAGTGTTTTTCACTTCATATCTACCTTTCTAAATATGTTTTATGTTGTTAATTGAACAACCACAATATTAGTTTTTCATGCTTGTTTCCAACATTTCTGCGGCAATCTACAATGCCTGGCTGTTCGAAACAAGGACGACGACAGGACTCACTAAACTTAGCGCTTTGGCCAATTCACTTGTAGTACTCGAATTAACACCGTTTTATTTTCACCAACGATAATAATACGACTATCCCTATCGTTAGGTGTGAATTGGTATGGTCTTTGTGTGGTATGCAGAGCTACTCAAAAGGTTGAATTACGTCCTTAATATTCAAATGGAGTTTTATTTTCTAAAATTCCCACAAGCCCCAAAACCAAAAACCTAAACTGAAAAAAAAAACAAATCTCAGACTCGCATACATGTTTCCCACCCACATACACACACACACACACACTCAAATACACACACAAAGCGAATGTGACCAAAACTATTCCTTATCATTGGCATTGGCCATGCAGTGCGGTTGCAATTTGTTTTAATTATTTATGAAATTTTATTTTTGTGGATTATAAATGGATTTGTCATCGTATGAATGAAATTGCTTTATTTGCAGGCCATGAAGGAGAAGAAGAGAAAAAACAAAAAAAACCCATGGCAACACTGGCAACTACAATGTTTGCAGAACTCAAAGCCAAAGCTAATGGACCACAAAATAAATAAAATATTTATTAATTGAGAATATTGTTGAAATAATTGCAAATCATTAGTTTTACAAATGGGATTAAGTTTAAACAACATTGATGCGGCATAATGCATAAATTCGTGGTTAAATGGTCTTAGTGTGATTTATTTAAAGGTTAAATGCTTAAATACTTAAATGGGATTAAATAATAAAAATATCAACAAAAACAAAATTTGTTTGCAAATTAAAAAGGGTTAATTACTTGAATTGGTGAATATAATTAAGTATTTTAAATATTTAATCAAAATGGATAGTAAATAAGCCCTTCGGCTTTAACTAAGGTCGGACTTGCGGTGGGAGTGTAACAAACGGGCTTTCGAAGGAGCTGGAATAATCCAGCTGTACTGATGAATGAATGAAGCGCTTATCCAAGTGGTGACCTCGGACTTGACCCTGGCTGAAACTCAGCTGCTGGTGCGAAATGCGAATATCTCGCCAGAGAATAAGAGAAAACCTGTAAGGAATGGAAGGAAACCATAAGGAAGGCATTCATCCAGCGTTTGAGATGTACAATCGATCCGTGGAGCGAATATATTGGGTTGCCCAAAAAGTAATTGCGGATTTTTTAAAAGAAAGTAAATGCATTTTTAATAAAACTTAGAATGAACTTTAATCAAATATACTTTTTTTACACTTTTTTCCTAAAGCAAGCTAAAAGTAACAGCTGATAACTGACAAAAGAAAGAATGCCATTACAGAGTCACAAGCTGTGAAAAAATTTGTCAACGCCGACTATATGAAAAATCCGCAATTACTTTTTGGGCAACCCATTAGATTCGGATCATTACCTTGTTGCAGCAAAGGTTCGCTCCCGTTTGAACATGGCGAGGAAAGTACCATCTGATACTAAACGGAAGGTGGACATTGAAAAGCTGCAAACACAACAAATGGCAGCGGCACACTCCACTCGACTGATCCAACTGCTTCATGAAAGCATTCCTTGTGGCAAACTATTGCCCACTCCATGGAAAATGTTGCGAAATCCGTACCGGAAGCTTCCTCCAAAATACCCATGGTATGACCAAGAGAGTCGAGATGCTACTGAAGCCAAGAATGCGGCATATAGAGCAACCCTGCAATCAGTAGCAAGTAGAGAGAGGAGGAACGTCTATTCCGCAGAAAGAAAAAGGAAATGGAAAGACGTGAGTGTGAGCGAATTGAGATGTACAGGAGTCAGAATGAAGTCCGGAAATTCTACCAAAGAATTAAACATCAAACCGATGGCTTTGATGCAGGCACATCCTCCTGCAGAGACAACAAGTAAAAAGGCTTTAAGTTCGGCCGGGCCGAACTTTGGATACCCACCACCTCGGGTATATATGTAAACCACCTTTCATCAAAATTCGGTGAAAGTATCATACCTTATACTCATATACCTCATACCGATCTGAACTATATACGATACGGATGTCGAAAAGTCGAACATAAGTCACTGTGTCAAATTTCAGTGAAATCGGATCATAAATGCGCCTTTTATGGGGCCAAGACTTTAAATCGAGATACCGGTCTACATGGCAGCTATATCCAAATCTGAACCGATTTGGGCCAAGTTGCATAAACATGTCGAAGAGCCTAACACAAAGCACTGTCCCAAATTTCGGCGAAATCGGACAATAAATACCTCTTTTATGGGCCCTAAACCTTAAATCGAGAGATCGGTCTATATGGCAGCTATATTCAAATCTGGATCGATCTGGGCAAAATTGAAGAAGGACGTCGAAGAGCCTAACCAAACTTACTGTCTCAAATTTCAGCGACATCGGACAATAAATGCGTCTTTTATGGCCCCAAAACCTAAAACCTGGATATCGGTCTATATGGCAGCTATATCCAAATCTGGACCGATCTGTGCGACATTGCAGAAGTATGTCAAGGGGTTTAACTTAACTCTCTGTTCCAAATTTCGGCGACATTGGACAAAAAATGAGTATTTTATGGGCCCAAACACAACTCACTTTCCCAAATTTCAGCAAAATCGGGTGATAAATGTAGCTTTTATGGGCCTATGACCCCAAATCGGAGGATAGGTCTATATGGCAGCTATATTCAAATCTGAACCGATCTGGGCCAATTTAACGAAGAAAGTCGAAGGGCCTAAGACTCGCTCGCTGTCCCAAATTTCAGCGAAATCGGATAATAAATGTGGCTTTTATGGGCCTAAGACCCTAAATCGGAGGATCTGTCTATATGGCAGCTATATCCAAATCTGGACCAATCTGACCCAAATTGACGAACGATGTCGAAGGGCCTAACACAACTCACTGCCCCAAATTTCAACAAAATCGGATAATAAATGTGGCTTTTATTGGTCTAAGACCCTAAATCGGCGGATCGGTCTGAATGGGGGCTATATCATGATATAGTCCGATATAGCCCATCTTCGAACTTAACCTGCTTATGGACAAAAAAAAAAAGAATCTGTGCAAAATTTCAGCTCAATGTCTCTATTTTTAAAGACTGTAGCGTGATTTCAACAGACAGACGGACGGACATGTCTAGATCGTCTTAGATTTTTACGCTGATCAAGAATATATATACTTTATAGGGTCGGAAATGGATATTTCGATGTGTTGCAAACAGAATGACAAAATTAATATACCTCCATCCTTCGGTGGTGGGTATAAAAAAGAAATGGAAAGACATGAGTGCGAGCGAATTGAGATGTACAGGAGTCAAAATGAAGTCCGAAATTCGACCAAAGAATTAAACATCAAACCGATGGCTTTGGTGCAGGCACATCCACCTGCAGAGACAAAGAAGGAAATCTGGTAACTGACACAGATAACATGCTGTGGATATGGAAAGAACATTTTACCCAACTGCTAGTGGCCGATGTTGGCGGCGAAGAGGATACCGCAGAACCAATCCCTGATGATGGTATAGAATGTTTACCTCCTAGTCAGAATGAGGTCCAAGTAGCAGTAACCCGACTAAAGAACAACAAGGCAGCAGGAGCCGACGGGTTACCCGCTGAACTGAGACCGGAGGCGACACACTGATAAGGCGTATGCATCAGCTTATCTGCGCAGTCTGGCTAAAAGAACGCTTACCGATGATTGGAACCTTAGCATTCTATGTCCCGTAAACAAGAAAGGAGACAAGACGGAACTTCAGAGAAATAAGTCTCCTCCCCATCGCATACAAGATACTCTCGAGCGTAGTGTGTGAAAGATTAGAACCTAAAGTCAATGAGATAATTGGGCCCTAACAATGCGGCTTTAGTCCTGATTAATCCCAGATATTCACACTGCGCCAAATCCTGGAAAAGACCCGAGAAGGACAAATCAATACCTACCATCTCTTTGTTGACTACAAAGCCGCCTTCGACACTTCTTTACGTTCAAAGGTATTTCAAGCCATATCTGAGTTTGGTATCCCTGCAATATTAATAAGACTCTGCAGGATGACACTTGCTGATATGCGCTCCTCAGTAAGAATAGGAAAGAATCTCTTCGAACCATTTAATATCAGACGAGGTTTCAGACAAGGAGACAGCCTATTGTGTGATCTCTTTTATATCCTGCTGGAGAAGATTATACGAGATGCAGATGTGAATAGATATGGCCCGCTAATCACAAGAGAACACATGCTACTCGCCTATGCCGACGACATCGACATCGATATCATAGGTCGGTCAGCCTTTGAAAAAATCGAAAGAGAGTCACTGAAAAAATGGGTCTGCCGTAAATGCAGATAAGACGAAATGAATGGTTTCAACTCCCAGAAAGCCTTGCACATCCGAGCCGATAAAGAAAATGGAGAAAGTTGGAAACCACAACTTTGAGATGGACAGCAACTTTATCTACCTTGGCACCGCCGTAAACGAAACGAATGACACCAGTTTTGAGAATAAGCGAAGAATAATACTGGCAAACAGATGCTACTATGGACTAAGTAAGCAGTTTAGTAACAAGGCCACCTCTCGACAGACGAAGACTACACTTTACAAGACACTGATACTATCCGTGATGTTATATGGTTCTGAGGCATGGGTACTTGTGAAAGCAGATGAGGCAGTACTTGGAGTATTTGAGAGAAAGATTCTTTGTAAAATATATGGATCAGTTTGCGTTATCGGAGAATATAGGCGACGTATGAACCACGAGCTGTATGACGAGGATAGCATTTTTAAACGCATCAAAATACAACCGGCTACGTTGGCTAGGTCATGTTGTCAGAATGGATGAAGCAAACCAAACCAACCATTGATCCAGCAAAAAAGTCTTTTGAAGGAGGTTCACACAAACCGGGAAGACCAAAAGCCCGATGGAAAAATCAAGTTGTGGGAGACACTTCGAAACTTGGTGTCAGAGATTTTAAAATATTGGGTTGCCCAAAAAGTTATTGCGGATTTTTTAAAAGAAAGTAAATGCATTTTTAACAAAACTTAGAATGAACTTTAATCAAATGTACTTTTTTACACTTTTTTTCTAAAGCAAGCTATAAGTAACAGCTGATAACTGACAAAAGAAAGAATGCAATTACAGAGTCACAAGCTGTGAAAAAATTTGTCAACGCCGACTATATGAAAAACCCGCAAATACTTTTTGGGCAACCCAATATAATAGTCCTGGTAATAGAATAGAATAATCGGTTCAGATTTATAGATAGCTCAAATACATTTCTTTTCAGCGACACACCGTTCGGACTCGGCATAAAACACGAGGTCCCCCTGTCATTGAACTTCTATTTGAATCGTGCAGCACTCAATTTCCCTTTAAATTAACCCATAATGGATGTTCGGGAAACCACTAAACCACATTGTTGTAATACTCGGGGTGCAGTCAGCTGTTGCATTCATTGCATGAATGTTCTATGCTTGCTGCAAACTCATGCATGCTGCATGGAAAAAAATCTAATTTAAAAATATTTATCATTTGACCACTAATCCTGACATAGAAAGCAAAAAAAGGAAAACATAATCCCCTCATCATCGCTTTGTTTCTGTAAATAGTTGCAATAAAACACATAACTGTGATAGTTTGGCATCAGTGCGGATTAAAACTATCACAGCGTGTTAGGCTTCATCCGCTGCCAGATAAGTGTCTCCGGGCGGAAAAATGAACGAACGAACGAACGCCATGGCAAAGTTAAGTGGCATGAAATTAAACAGAAAAAAAGTGGAACAAAATAGAATGGAATCAAGTTTAAACAAAGTACAACAAATACCATTAAAAGTACCGTTCCAGGATAATTTATCATTCGGCAGTGAAAAGGTTTTTCATGTTGCAGCAACCAAAACGGCTGCACTCTGGCCTTGTTAGCCACAAGGATTAGAAGAAGAGAAAAGCACAGTGGTCAAAGTTTACAGATAATATTTCATAAAAATAATGAATGTCTATTATAAATATGATTTTTTTTTTAATTTATAATAATTAAATATTTGTTAAAATTTATCAGGGCTGTGTCTTTAAAAACTTCTATAAATTTTTGTTTTAAGAATAATTTTTAATCACTGTATACCTTATTTGGTCTGCACTGTGCTTTTCTCGTGGTTTCGCTAACAAATCCAAAGCCGCACAACAAAAATAAAAACAGCAGAATGACACTTGCAAGTATCATTTCTCAGCTTGCAAGCTAGATATGCCCGCCAGGGTTGCCAAGTTGAGGAAAAATGGATTATTTTAATCAAGTTGACCATTGAGATATTTGAGAATAGAGTGTTTCTTTTTCTATGGAAGACTCGAGGATTATCATTCACTTGAGAATATATAGATGCGATTCATTTGTTGGAATTTCAAAGTTTGGGTTTAGTTAAATCAGACCAAATTCTCGATATATACCCTGCACCATGGGCCGAGTGAGTAAAATTTCCTTGACGAAATATTTTTATAAGCAGAAATCAAAATGGAATAATTTTTTTGCTGATCATTGTTCTATTACAGTTGTTATACTCTTCTCCTCCTAGGATGGGGGCATAGTAATTTCATCATTCCATTTGGAACATTTTATTGCTCAAAGGTTGCCCAAAAAGTAATTGCGGATTTTTCATATAGTCGGCGTTGACAAATTTTTTCACAGCTTGTGACTCTGTAATTGCATTCTTTCTTCTGTCAATTATCATCTGTTACTTTTAGCTTGCTTTAGAAAAGAAGTGTACAAAAAAGTAAATTTGATTAAAGTTCATTCTAAGTTTTATTAAAAATGCATTTACTTTCTTTTAAAAAATCCGCAATTACTTTTTGAGCAAACCATAGTTGTTCTACTCTCCTCCTCCTAGGATGGGGGTATAGTAATTTCATCATTCCATTTGGAACTAATCGAAATGCTGATCTGAGACCCAACAAAGTACTGGGTGTGCCAGAGAAACAACTTATTTGAAAAAAACTCCTGAGCGCTGAGTTGGGCAGAGAGGGAGGTCGAGAGAGAGAGAGAGAGTGGATATAGAGGGAGAAGACTCTATGTCGCTAAATCCCGAAATGGACTTCAATAGACCATCAGAAATCCGAAAATATCGAAAGAGTAAGGGCGTTCCGACCAGCGTTCATGATCGAGTAATTACTTCCAAGACTTCAAGACATGAACGTAAGAGACGTGCGGTTTCAACAAGATGGAGACGCAAGACACAAATTTTATATACCCTCCACCATAGGATGCGGGGTATACTAATTTCGTCAGTCTCTTTGTAACTACTCGAAATATTCGTCTGAGACCCGATAAAGTATATATCTTCTTGATCGTCGCGACATTTTACTAGCCCAAAGGTTGCCCAAAAAGTAATTGCGGATTTTTCATATAGTCGGCGTTGACAAATTTTTTCACAGCTTGTAACTCTTTAATTGCATTCTTTCTTCTGTCAGTTATCAGCTGTTACTTTTAGCTTGCTTTAGAAAAAAAGTGTAAAAAAGTATATTTAATTAAAGTTCATTCTAAGTTTTATTAAAAATGCATTTACTTTCTTTTACAAAATCCGCAATTACTTTTTGGGCAACCCTATATGTCGATCTAGCCATGTCCGTCCGTCTGTCTGTCGAAAGCATGTTAACTTCCGAAGGAGTAAAGCTAGCCGCTTGAAATTTTGCGCAAATTCTTCTTATTAGGGTAGGTCGGTTGGGATTGTAAATGGGCCATATCGGTCCATGTTTTGGTATAACTGTCATATAAACCGATCTTGGGTCTTGACTTCTTGAGCCTCTAGAGTGCGCAATTCTTATCCAATTGGAATGAAATTTTGCACGAAGTGTTCTGTTATGATATCCAACAAGTGTGCCAAGTATGATTCTAATCGGTTCATAACCTGGCATAGCTGTCGTATAAACAGATCTGAGGACTTGACTTCTTCAGCCGCTAGAGGGCGCAATTCCTCTCCGATTGGAATGAAATTTTGCACGATGTGTTTTGTTATGATATTTAACAACTGTGCTAAGAATGGTTCAAATCGGTTCATAACTTGGTATAGCTGTCATATAAATCGATCTTGGGTCTTGACTTCTTGAGCCTCTAGAGTGCGCAATTCTTATCCGATTGGAATGAAATTTTGCACGACGTGTTTTGCTATGATATCCAACAACTGTGCCAAGTATGGTTCAAATCGGTCCATAACCTGATGTAGCTGCCGTATAAACCGATCTTGGGTCTTGACTTCTTGAACCTCTAGAGTGCGCAATTCTCATCCGATTAGAATTAAATTTTGTACGACGTGTTTTCTTATGATATTCAACAACTGTGCTAAGAATGGTCCAAATCGGTCCATAACTTAATATAGCTGCCATATAAACCGATCTGGGGACTTGACTTCTTGAACCTCTAGAGTGCGCAATTCTTATCCGATCAGAATGAAATTTTGCACGACGTGTTTTGCTATGATATTCAACAACTGTGCCAAGATAGGTTCAAATCGGTTAATAACTTAATATAGCTGTCATATAAACCGATCTGGGGACTTGACTTCTTGAGCTTCTAGAGGGCGCAATTCTTATCCGATTGGAATGGAATTTTGCACGACGTGTTTCGTTATGATATCCAACAAGTGTGCCAAGTATGATTCAAATCGGTTCATAACTTGGTATAGCTGTCATATAAACCAATCTTGGGTCTTGACTTCTTGAGCCTCTAGAGGGCCCAACTCCTATCCGATGTGGCTGAAATTTTGCAAGACGTGTTTTATTCTTACTTTCAAAAACTGTGTCAAATAAGTTTTAAATCGGTTCATAACATGATATAGCTACCATATAAACCGATCTGGGATCTTGACTTCTTGAGCCTCTAAAGGACCCAACTCCTATCCGATTTGCCTGAAATTTTGTACGACGGATTCTCTCATGACCATCAACATACGTGTTTATTATAGTCTGAATCGGTCTATAGCCCGATACAGCTCCCATTTAAATCGATCTCTCTATTTTACTTCTTGAGCCCCCAAAGGGCGTAATACTTATTCGCATTGGCTGACATTTTACACAGGTCTCCAACATATAATTTAATTGTGGTCCAAACCGGACCATATCTTGATATCGCTCTAATAGCAGAGCAAATCTTTTCATATACCCTGTTTTGTCTAAGAAGAGATGCCGGAAAAAGAACTCGACAAATGCGATCCATGGTGGAGATTCGGCCCGACCGAACTTAGCACGATTTTACTTGTTTTATTTTAATTGACTATTACAGATCATATGTTCCACTAGCCGAAAGTAGAATAGCATTCCAAGCGCCTCGATCTTCTGCGCTCGTCCTAGAATCTCTGACAACAGGTTTCGAGGTGTCTCCCACCACTTGATCTTTCCATCGGGCTTTTAGTCTTTGCGGTTTGCGTAGCGCAGAGGAGGCCACCGTTGCGCAGAGGTTAGCATGCCCGCCTATGACGCTGAACGTCTTGGTTCGAATCCTGGCAAGACCACCAGAAAATATTTTCAGCGGTGGTTTTCTCCTCCTAATGCTGGCAACATTTGTGAGGTACTAAGCCATGTAAAACTCCTCTCCAAAGAGGTTTTGCACTGCGGCACGCCGTTCGGATTCGGCTATACAAAGGAGGCTCATGGTTTATACGTTACCTATATTCGTCCATATATTTTATGATGAATCTTTCTCTTAAACACTCCAAGTACTGTCTCGTCTACATTCACAAGTACGCATGACTCAGAATAATATGACTACACGGGTAGTATCAGTGTCTTTTATAGAGAAGTCTTCCTCTATTGAGAGGTAGCTTTGCTCCTCAACTGCTCGCTTAATCCAAATTTGCATCTGTTTGACAGTTTTATTCTTCGCTTTATCTCAAAACTGGTGTCATTCGTTTCGTTTGCGGCGGTGCCGAGGTAGATAAAGTTACTGAGTATCTCAAAGTTTTGGTTCTTAAGTTTCTCCATTTTCTTTATCTGCTCGGTTGTACAAGGCGTTTTGGGAGTTGAAACCATTCATTTCGTCCATCCATCCATCTCCATTTACTGCCAGACCCATTTTCACTGACTCTCTTTTGATTCTTTCAAAGGCAGCAGTTACTACAATACTTCCGGTGACCGACCTATGTTAACGATGTCGTCGGCATAGGCGAGTAGCATGTGTTCTCTTGTGATTAGTGTGCCATATCTATTCACATCTGCTTGTCGTATAATCTTCTCCAGCAGGATATTAAAGAGATCATACAATAGGCTGTCTCCTTGTCTGAAACCTCGTTTGGTATTAAGAAACTCGTTTGGTATTACGAGACTCAATAAATTTGTTGCGACCACATTTCCCCGACTACGTCACCTCCTCAGAGACAATCTCCAATGACCGCACGCTCTCCAGATTTCAGTACGTGCGATTTTTTATATGAAGTTATTTGAAATCCCTGGTTAATGTCGATTGACCACGGACCAAAGGCGAAGTCGAGGTCAGTGCAAGATCGGAAATGGCCCTACTCCATGCTCCGGTTACACATCACTCACACAGACCGAGGAGGTTCTGGCAAATCGAACAGACCCAGGGTACGGGATTCTCTTCAATCCCTGCACAGACCATATGAGTGCGGAAAGGGCAGGAACAGTTATACTGAGAAGGCCGCACCAGGCCAATGAATTGTTTCAACAAGCCAATTCGGTACACAGAACCGCGGATATGGGATTGGATATAAACCAGTTTCTCGATTGGATGCCTTAAGTACCAAAAAGAGGCAGTTCTTGTGCAATTACATGAAACAAGTAATAGCGTGCTTATACCATGTATAGCAATTTGTCAAGTTCTTCTCCCGGTGTCTCTTGATAGACATACAGTAGCTGCATCAAGTTATGACCGATTCGAGCCATACTTGGCATAGTTGTTAAAAACAAACAAACTGCAAGATAGAAGTAATTCTTTTCAGCAGGAGATACAAGTTGCCTACAGTGGAACCTGTCTCCTTCTGGAAGAGAGAATGTTCCATATATAGAAAGCGCAAAATACCTGGGTGTATTGCTGGACAGGATATTTAACTTCAAATCCAACATTTTTGGAAAGGGCAAGAAAGTCAACTCTTGCCCTATAAACCTAAAAAAGAGCCATTGGCAAAAGTTGGGGGTTCAGACCGCGCGTCATGCATTGGATATATACTGCAGTTGTAAGACCAATAATGCTATATGGTGTTGTGGTCTGGTGGACGGCGCTTCAAAAGTCCACCTACTGTTACTCAATACTCAACCGGAGCCAAAGGATGGCTTGTTTGTGCATCACAGTCGCACTGAGGACGACATCATCTGATGCACTGAATTTAATGCTACTTCTAATGCCTCTGGACATTGTGGCTAGACAAATTACTGCAACCAATGCCGTGAGGCTAAGGGAGTTTTCTCTTTGGTCATGTGGCGGGCGGCTATGGACACTTTGTTATCCTTGATACAATATCCGATTTTCCAGGCAGTATGGAGAACACCCTACTTGAACCCCTTTTTGATAAAAAAAAGTACTGTACCCCTATACCAGATAGAACAGATTGGGACTTTGATATACCTGGTAACAGAAGTTACATAGACTTCTATACGGATGGTTCTAAACTAGGCAACCTGGTGGGCTTTGGAGTGTACTCGAAAAGGTTACCGGACCACTGCACTGTGTATCCAGCGGAGATCCTTGCAATTAAGAAAGTGGTGGAATGATTAAGATTTAATGTCATAACGACGATTGGCACAAATATCTTCTCAGGCAGCCAGACAGCCATTAAATCCCTGGAGAACGTATTTCTGAACACTAAAACCGCCCTCAACTGTCGCAGATATGTCATCGATATGGCTGAACAGTTCAAAACTCACCTGTTCTAGGTGCCGGGCCTCATAGATATCCCAAGGAGTTGTAAAGGGGACGAGACTAGGAACTACCCTACACATTCCAGGGGCACATGAATCTGTGGGTATGCCTTTAGCGACAAGTAAGCATGTCTTCAGTAGGGGGCTGTGAGCATTCCCAAACTATGTGGCCTAATCTAGACTTGAAGAGGTCTTCCGCTCTGCTGTCACTGGCTAGAACAGACGTCTCAGTCATTGTGTCCTTCATGCCTGGTCACTGGAAAAATGCTGACAGACTTAAGGTATGGGTATGCCTTTAGCGACATGTAAGCATGTTTTCAGTAGTGGGCTGTGGGGGGGGCTGTGAGCATTCTAAAACTATGTGGCCTAACCTAGACTTGAAGAGGTCTTCCGCTCTGCTGTCACTGACTAGAACCGACGTCTCAGTCATTGTGTCCGTCATGACAGGTCACTGTCTAATCGGAATACATGCTGACAGACTGAAGGTTGCCAGCAAAGACTTTTGCAGAAGCTGTGAGGACATCGAAGAAGAAGAGACTATAGGACACCTTCTGTGTGTGTATCCTGCACTAGCAGTCAGAAGGAGTTCCGTTTTAGATTCTCATTTCTTTGAGAACCTATTCGGTTTAGCGGATGTGAACATTCGCAAGTTATTTGGGTTTTTAAAAGCGATCTGGATGGTTAAACGGTAAGAATTATTGGGTTGCCCAAAAAGTAATTGCGGTTACTTTAAAAGAAAGTAAATGCATTTTTAATAAAACTTAGAATGAACTTTAATCAAATATACTTTTTTTACACTTTTTTTCTAAAGCAAGCTAAAAGTAACAGCTGATAACTGACAGAAGAAAGAATGCAATTACAGAGTCACAAGCTGTGAAAAAATTTGTCAACGCCGACTATATGAAAAATCCGCAATTACTTTTTGGGCAACCCAATAGAAGGCATTTTTCTTCTTAAGTTCCTGTGTTATCACAATGGACGAAATCGTCAAAGTGAGTCTATTGGCAGATTGCCACTTAAACCTCACCTTACCTAACCTACGTGATTTCGACAGACGGACGGATGAACATGGCTAGATCGATTCAGAACGACGAGACGATGGACAATATTTTATTCTTTATGGGGGTCTTAGACGAATATTTCGAGGTGTTAAAAACAGAATGTGTAGAATAGTATACCCCCATACTATGGTGGTGTAAAGCCAGCAGTTTAAAGCTTTGTACAGATGCTAAATATTGATGTAGATCGTTGGGCCATATCGGTTCAAATTTCGCTCTTAGCTCTTTTATAAACTGATCTCTCGAATTGACTTCTTGAGCCCCTGGAAGCCGCAATTTTTGTCCGATTTGGCTGCAATTTCCCATGAAGTGTTTCGTTATAACTTCCAACAACTGAGCCTTTAGAGGGCGCAATTATTATCCGATTTGGCTGCAATTTTGTAAAGGGTGATTTTTTTGAGGTTAGGATTTTCATGCATTAGTATTTGACAGATCACGTGGGATTTCAGACATGGTGTCAAAGAGAAAGATGCTCAGTATGCTTTGACATTTCATCATGAATAGACTTACTAACGAGCAACGCTTGCAAATCATTGAATTTTATTACCAAAATCAGTGTTCGGTTCGAAATGTGTTTCGCGCTTTACGTCCGATTTATGGTCTACATAATCGACCAAGTGAGCAAACAATTAATGCGATTGTGACCAAGTTTCGCACTCAGTTTACTTTATTGGACATTAAACCAACCACACGAATGCGTACAGTGCGTACAGAAGAGAATATTGCGTCTGTTTCTGAGAGTGTTGCTGAAGACCGTGAAATGTCGATTCGTCGCCGTTCGCAGCAATTGGGTTTGTGTTATTCGACCACATGGAAGATTTTACGCAAAGATCTTGGTGTAAAACCGTATAAAATACAGCTCGTGCAAGAATTGAAGCCGAACGATCTGCCACAACGTCGAATTTTCAGTGAATGGGCCCTAGAAAAGTTGGCAGAAAATCCGCTTTTTTATCGACAAATTTTGTTCAGCGATGAGGCTCATTTCTGGTTGAATGGCTACGTAAATAAGCAAAATTGCCGCATTTGGAGTGAAGAGCAACCAGAAGCCGTTCAAGAACTGCCCATGCATCCCGAAAAATGCACTGTTTGGTGTGGTTTGTACGCTGGTGGAATCATTGGACCGTATTTTTTCAAAGATGCTGTTGGACGCAACGTTACGGTGAATGGCGATCGCTATCGTTCGATGCTAACAAACTTTTTGTTGCCAAAAATGGAAGAACTGAACTTGGTTGACATGTGGTTTCAACAAGATGGCGCTACATGCCACACAGCTCGCGATTCTATGGCCATTTTGAGGGAAAACTTCGGAGAACAATTCATCTCAAGAAATGGACCGGTAAGTTGGCCACCAAGATCATGCGATTTGACGCCTTTAGACTATTTTTTGTGGGGCTACGTCAAGTCCAAAGTCTACAGAAATAAGCCAGCAACTATTCCAGCTTTGGAAGACAACATTTCCGAAGAAATTCGGGCTATTCCGGCCGAAATGCTCGAAAAAGTTGCCCAAAATTGGACTTTCCGAATGGACCACCTAAGACGCAGCCGCGGTCAACATTTAAATGAAATTATCTTCAAAAAGTAAATGTCATGGACCAATCTAACGTTTCAAATAAAGAACCGATGAGATTTTGCAAATTTTATGCGTTTTTTTTAAAAAAAAAGTTATCAAGCTCTTAACAAATCACTCTTTACAACGGTTTTTCCCATGATCTCCAATAAAGTCTCAAAATTGGGTTGCCCAAGAAGTAATTGCGGATTTTTTAAAAGAAAATAAATGCATTTTCAATAACACTTAGAATGAACTTTAATCAAATGTAATTTTTTACACTTTTTTCTAAAGCAAGCTAAAAGTAACAGCTGATAACTGAAAGAAGAAAGAATGCAATTACAGAGTCACAAGCTGTGAAAAAATTAGTCAACGCCGACTATATGAAAAATCCGCAATTACTTTTTGGGCAACCAAATATGTTCGGAATCGGCCTATAGCCTGATACAACTACCATATACACTGATCTCCCGAAATTACTTCACAAAACCCAAAAGGCCGAAAATTTGCAGATTAACTTTTCCTACGGTCTTCAACATTCAGATCAATTATGGTCCGAAACGGACCATAACTTGATATAGCTCCAATAGCTTTGCAATTCTTATCCATTATCCTTTGTTTGGCTGAAAAGAGTTCTGGGAAATATCTGTAATCCTTTCGGCATACATATGTATAAATTAAACGGAATTTAAACTCAACACAGATTTGAAAAACATGTGTTAAGACCATCAAATTATATTTTAATTCCCAGTATTTTATAATTACAAGCTTTATTTAATAAAGCGTTAAAATTTATTGCTGGTATCACTGGCCTGTCTTTCCCTTTTTTTTTTATTTGTTAAACTTTCTTGCCTTCACAATGAAAAAGTAACCAAAGATTTACCACGATTGATAAATGTGTTAGCATCATCTGCGAATATGCACGAATGGTATGCAGTTTACCATCCACTACTACTACTCTACTACCACCTCCACTCATCCCCCCAGTCTGCTTCTAGCCAGGTGAAAGAGGGATGGATGAAAAAGTACAAAGCGTTTTATGGCAGTGGCAAACTCATAAAAAAGGCCAACAGCTAGCAAACACAAAGTTTCTAACCCAAACTCATTTTAACCAACTCCACCAATCCGCAGCACTGGCTGCCATGTCCTTTAGCCATGACTGCCACAAATTACACACCAAGCAAGCTGGACGATTTTTTGCCTTGTCTTTGTCTACGTTGCTTTGCAAGAATGAATTATTCGCCAGTGTGTAAAATGCAAGGTGGCTGTTGCACACAAGACAAAAAAAAGGATATTTAAAATTACAACATAATGCAAAGGTTGCAAGGACGACAGCCGCAGCAGTAGCAGCAGCGGCAAATGCAACAAAGGCATTTGTGGCTAAAAATTTGCATAGAAATGCCAACATTATGTCTAAACGGAATTCCATCCAGGTTTGAAGTACAAAGAAAAGAGAAACTATCCGGTAACACTACCGGACTTTGGACAAAGGCCAGGGTCTTAGGAAACAAAATAAAATGTAATGGAATGTTGTCCTTCCGCAAAGAGTGAAATAATGCTTGGTGGCACTAAAT
Source organism: Stomoxys calcitrans (assembly GCF_963082655.1). Taxonomy (NCBI): domain Eukaryota; kingdom Metazoa; phylum Arthropoda; class Insecta; order Diptera; family Muscidae; genus Stomoxys; species Stomoxys calcitrans. The sequence goes on along the minus strand of NC_081553.1, from coordinate 48,404,709 downwards.
TTCCTGTAGTCTTTTAAAAAACAAGACATGTCAAATCTGAGTTTTTATGCAAGCTCCTTACTTTTGGGACATAAACTGTTTTTTTTTTTTTTTGAGAGGATTTTTTTTGGGTCAGCAAGGTAGTGGGGTGTATTAACATTTGATGGAATAATTTTTTTAAAACCCATACACATGGCAAGAATACTAAAGGAATTGTCTCACTCTGAATCTTTTACACGTAAAAGTGAGTTAAGTTCGGCTAGGCCGTATCTTATATACCCTTCACCATGCATGAAATGACTTCGTGTACCCTCCACCTTAGAATGATGGAGGGGGGCTATACTAAAATCATCGTTCCATTTGTAACACATCGAAATATTGTTCTGAGACCTAGGTTAGGTTTAAGTTGGCAGTCTGTCATCAGACTCACTTGGACGTTTTCGTACATTGTGATACCACAGGAACAGAAGAAGCAAGATGCCTTATATTGGGTTGCCCAAAAAGTAATTGCGGATTTTTCATATAGTCGGCGTTGAAAAATTTTTTCACAGTTTGTGACTCTGTAATTGCATTCTTTCTTCTGTCAGTTATCAGCTGTTACTTTTAGCTTGCTTTAGAAAAAAAGTGTAAAAAAAGTATATTTGATTAAAGTTCATTCTAAGTTTTATTAAAAACGCATTTACTTTCTTTTAAAAAATCCGCAATTACTTTTTGGGCAACTCAATAGTTCCTATCGTTGAACCATCCACATCGCTTTAATAAGTCCAATAACTTGCGAATTTTCTCATCCACTAAATCAGACAAGTTCTCAATGAAATGAGAATCTGAAGTGGAACTCCTTCTAACTGCTAGTGCGGGACATACACACAGATGGTGTTCTATAGTCTCTTCTTCTTCGATGTCTCTACAGCTTCTGCAAAAGTCGTTGCTGGCAACCTTCAGACTGTCAGCATGTTTTCCGATTAGACAGTGACCTGTCATGAAGGACACAATGACTGAGATG
>NC_081553.1:48391227-48398727 GCF_963082655.1 Stomoxys calcitrans | reverse complement strand
TCCGTATAGACTCAAAAATGGCTGAAATGATTACCTTGAAATTTTCACAGATTCTGTAGGTTGGTCTGGAAGGAAACATAGGCTATATAAAAATTTTTGATATTGGGAGGAGGTCGGACCCTCCCCTTCACCCCAAAAGTACTACCCAAAAATAAAAGTGGACCGATCGGGACAATATGGGATTCAAATGAAAGGTATTCCAGAGTAGAATACGAATTTTATAAAAAAGTTGGGTCCAAGTACCTGGGGGGCCGCCCCAGCCCCAAAACCCCTTAAAATAGGTTTATTTGATGAACATGACAATATGGGACTCAAATCAAAGGTATTCGGGAGAAGATTACGAATATGTTCAGGAAGTAGGAATAGGCTTTATAATTTATTGATAACGGATGGGCGCGGACTCTCCACCGTTACCCCAAAAATAACACCCAAAATCAAAAGTGGACCGATACGGACAATGTGGATATCAAATGAATTGTATAAATTTTTGTATAATTTTATATATATAATTTTTCAAATGAATTGTATGCGGGAGTAGATAACAAATGTGGCATACAAATTCATGTCGAAGTATAGGGAGTCACCCCATCCCCACAAAAACGCCCAAAATGGGCGTTAGCCAATCATTGACATATGGGACTCGGTTTGTTTATTTCCTATAGACTGAAAAACGGCAGAACCGATTTTCTCGAAATTTTCGCAAATTGTGCAGGTTGGTCTGGAAGGAAACATAGGTTATATAATTTTTCGGTATCGAAAGGGGGACGGACCCTCCCCTTACGCCAAAAACACCACCCAAATTCAAAAGTGGACCGATCGAGACAATAAAGGTATCAAATGAAAGGTATTGAAGAGTAGAATACGAATCTACCCAAATAAAAAATCAGATCGAAGTATAAGGGGTCACTCTACCTCCACAAAAACGCCCAAAATGGGCACATTTGCCAATAACGGATATATGGGTCTCGGTTTGTTTGTTCCATATAGACTGAAATACAGCAGAACCGATTTTCTCGAAATTTTCGCATGTTGTGTAGTTGGGTCTGGAAGGAAACATAGGCTAAATAATTTTTCGGTATCGGAAGGGGGACGGACCCTACCCCTTATGTTAAAAACACCACCCAAAGTCAAAAGTGGACCGATCGGGACAATATAGGTATCAAATGATAGTTGTTGGAGAGTAGAATACGAAGCTGGCATACAAAATCAGATCACAGTATAGGGGGTCACGCCACCCCTCAAAATCCCCATTAGACACATTATGACTATATGATATTTGGCTTAACCGATTTTCTTAAAATTTTCATAGTTTGTGTACGTTTGTGTGGAAGGAAGGCGGATCCTCTCCCTTACCCCACCGCCATCTATGTCTCAAAATGGTCCGATGGGCACAATATAGGTATCCAATGAAAGGTATTGGAGACCAGAAAACGAATATGATATTAAAATGTGGGTCCAAGTAGCCAGCGGGCCCCCAACCCCAAAACTCCTCTAAACAGATATTTTCGAAGTTCATGTTAATATGGGACTCAAATGAAAAATATTAGGCAGTGGCATAAAACATTAGGTCCAAGTAATGGGAGTTCGCCCACCCCCAAATACCCCTAAATGGGCATATTAGCCGACCATGGCTATACGGGACTCAAATGAAAGGTATTAGAGAGTAGATTACGAATATGACACTAAAATTTGAGTTCAAGTCTAGGTGGCGTTTTTCTTCCTTGAGATACATCAGATGGGTTATGTGATCCATTATGACAATATGACAATTTGAGGGTAGAAAACGAATTTGATATTCAATTTTGATATCCAACTTGTTTTGGGGTACGCTCTAAAGCACCCCCTAAACAGAACTTCATTTCCTTTGGGAATAAAGATCGAATCTGATATCTATTTTCAGTGAAAAGTGCCGGTGGCCAAAACACCCTCCAAACGGTTCTATATTTACCTGCCCTGGCAATATGAGGCTCCAATTAAAGGGATTTGGAAGTGCAGCACGAATTAGGTTTCCATATTTGAGTTGGAATGTCTGAGGTGCCATGCCTCCCCTTATGAGAACATTACCCTAAGGAAGAACATTACCACCAGGAACCGAGAAGGGGCAAATTCTCACACATCAATGAGTGCTTTCCGATTCAAGTTTAAACTCAATGATAAGAGACTTTTTTTTTTTAGCCGATTCCAAACGGCGTCCCGCAGTGCGACACCTTTTTGGGAACATTATTTAAATGACCATGCATGGCATTGTTCTTCGCAAATGTCGCCGCTTTGTTCGATGTCCTCGCCAGGATTCGAACGCGTTCAGCGTCATAGGCTACAATGGCACGATTTCGATATCCGCATTCAGGGCGAAGTGTCCCCACCCTAAAAAGATATTAGAGAGTTAAAGAAGACGCAGCGGAGCGGGCCCGGTTCGGCTAGTTGGTCATAAAATGAGCACTTTTTTGCAATATTTCTCAAAATCGGACTAACATATATATTAGAGCTATACCTAAATCTAAACCGATTTCGAACAAACTTTTCACATACTGTGGCAGTCATCGAGGAAAGCGTTTTGCAAAATTTTGGCGAGATGGGTCGGGCGATGTGTAAATGTATATATGAGAGCTATATCAAAATTTGGACTGATTTCCATGAAATTCACCAGCAATGTCGAGAGTCATAAAAAAATCCTTCCTGCCAAATTTCGAGAGAATCGGCTAACAAATTACCATTTTATTGCATTATTACTGAAAATCGGACGATATATGTTCGTCCGATTTTTATACCCTCCACCATAAGATGGGGGGTATACTAATTTCGTCATTCTGTTTGTAACTACTCGAAATATTCGTCTGAGACCCCATAAAGTATATATATTCTTGATCGTCGAGACATTTTATGTCGATCTAGCCATGTCCGTCCGTCCGTCTGTCGAAAGCACGCTAACTTCCGAAGGAGTAAAGCTAGCCGCTTGAAATTTTGCAAAAATACTTCTAATTAGTGTTGATCGGTTGGTATTGTAAATGGGCCATATCGGTTCATGTTTTGATATAGCTGTCATATAAACCGATCTTGGGTATTGACTTCTTGAGCCTCTAGAGGGCGCAATTCTTATCCGATTTGAATGAATTTTGGCACTACGTGTTTTGTTATGATATCCAAAAACTGTGCTAAGTATGGTTCAAATCGGTTCATAACCTGATATAGCTGCCATGTAAACCGATCTTGGGTCTTGACTTCTTGAGCCTCTAGAGTGTGCAATTCTTATCCGATTGGAATGAAATTTTGCACGACGTGTTTTGTCATAATATCCAACTATTATGCCAAGAATGGTTCAAATCGGTCTATAACCTGATATAGCTGTCATATAAACCGATCTTGGGTCTTGACTTCTTGAGCCTCTAGAGGGCGCAATTCTTATCCGATTTGAATAAATTTTGCACGACGTGTTTTGTTATGATATCCAACAACTGTGCCAAGTATGGTTCAAATCGGTTCATAACCTGATATAGCTGTCATATAAACCGATCTTGGGTCTTGACTTCTAGAGCCTCTAGAGTGCGCAATTCTTATCCGATTGGAATGAAATTTTGCACGACGTGTTTTGTTGTGATATCCAATAGCTGTGCCAAGAATGGTTCAAATCGGTCTATAACCTGATATAGCTGTCATATAAACCGATCTTGGGTCTTGACTTCTTGAGCCTCTAGAGGGCGCAATTCTTATCCGATTTGCCTGAAATTTTGTACGACGGATTCTCTCATGACCATCAACATACGTGTTTATTATGGTCTGAATCGGTCTCTAGCCCGATACAGCTCCCATATGAATCGATCTCTCTATTTTACTTCTTGAGCCCCCAAAGGGCGCAACTCTTATTCGAATTGGCTGACATTTTACACAGGCCTCCAACATATAATTTAATTGTGGTCCAAACCGGACCATATCTTGATACCGCTCTAATAGCAGAGGAAATCTTTTCTTATATCCTTTTTTCCCAAAGAAGAGATGCCCGGAAAAGAACTCGACAAATGCGATCCATGGTGGAGGGTATATAAGATTCGGCCCGACCGAACTTAACACGCTTTTACTTGTTGGTTATAATAATGGCTGGGCTGGGTAGTATTGTATATCCAGATCTGAACCGATTTTTTTCCTATTTCCATAGGCTTCGTCTCTAGACCGAAAAACTTGCCAGTACCGAATTCAAAGGCGATCGGATGAAAATTGCAGGCTGTACTTTGTACGCAAATTAACATGGACAGACGGACGGACAGACAGACAGACGGACATAGCTAAATCAAATCAGAAAGTGATTCCTAGTCGATCGGTATACTTATCAATGGGTCTATCTCTCTTCCTTTTGGGTGTTACAAACAAATTCACCAAGTTATAATACCCTGTACCACAGTAGTGGTGTAGGGTATAATTATTGTTCCAGCCTATTTGGTGCTCACAATTATCAATGTCAGCAGGGGCATTTCACCTCTTAATTCTGTGATATCTTTTTTAAAGTCAATAACTGAAACCCACTATCGTCTATCAGCCACAACAGAGCAGAGTTTAGCAATCAACAAATTTGATCAACATTGCCAGAATGCATATCATTTAAGTTTCCCATTGAAGAGTTTGGAAGGTCATCTAGATTACTCATATTCATATTCATATGTAACATGCTCTTTATGTTTATCACAATCGCAAATTCGGTCTATTTTTGCCTCATTACCATTGAATATGTTTCCATTCTAGATATTTGCAGTTCTATTGCCAGCTCTTAACCGATAGCACTGTCTGATTATGCAAACGCATGTTAATGTGTTGGTAGAAGGTGGTAATTGTTTGGCCGCCCAAAGGCTCTACTCATAATAGTTTGCAGGATTTTTAACAGCAAGTAGAGAAACATCAGCGCTGAGAGCTGATTGGGAATCGTTATATAGCGTGTTATGTTAATTATACATTCGCATTTATGACGATAGAGTGGAGTGCCTTACAAAAACAGGAAAAAACTTGGTTATGAATACCTGAAAAGGCCACCACACTTTCGGTTATATTTACACAAGGAAACGGATATGCACCGATACCATTATAGTAAGGCAAAATTTTCAATTTTACACCTGATTGCGAGAGACGAAGAAGGGAGAGTTAGTGAGGGTGAATGCAAAGGTCGATTGATTTAAACTCCTGTGGCTGAAAAAAAAGAGGAAATATGTATTACAACAAGTAAAAAGGCGTTAAGTTCGGCCGGGCCGAACTTTGGATACCCACCACCTCGGATATATATGTAAACCACCTTTCATCAAAATTCGGTGAAAATTTCATACCTTATACTCATATACCTCATACCGATCTGAATTATATACCACACGGATGTCGAAAAGCCGAACATAAGTCACTGTGTCAAATTTCAGTGAAATCGGATTATAAATGTGCCTTTTATGGGGCCAAGACTTTAAATCGAGATATCGGTCTACATGGCAGCTATATCCAAATCTGGACCGATTTGGGCCAAGTTGCATAAACATGTCGAAGAGCCTAACACAAAGCACTGTCCCAAATTTCGGCGAAATCGGACAATAAATGCCTCTTTTATGGGCCCTAAACCTTAAATCCAGAGATCGGTCTTTATGGCAGCTATATTCAAATCTGGACCGATCTGGGCAAAATTGAAGAAGGACGTCGAAGAGCCTAACCAAACTCACTGTCTCACATTTCAGCGACATAGGACAATAAATGCGTCTTTTATGGCCCCAAAACCTAAAACCTAGATATCGGTCTATATGGCAGCTATATCCAAATCTGAACCGATCTGTGCGATATTGCAGAAGTATGTCAAGGGGCTTAACTTAACTCACTGTTCCAAATTTCGGGGACATCGGGCAATAAATGAGCATTTTATGGGCCCAAAACCATAAATCAAGAAATCGGTCAATATGGCAGCTATATCCAAATTTGAACCGATCTGAACCAAATTGAAGAAATATGTCAAAGGGCCTAACACATCTCACTGTCCCAAATTTCAGCAAAATCGGATAATGAATGTGGCTATTATGGGCCTTACACCGTAAATCGGAGGATCGATCTATATGGCAGCTATATCCAAATCTGGACCGATCTGAGCCAAATTAACGAAGGATGTCGATGGGCCTTACACAATTCACTGCCCCGAATTTCATCAAAATCGGATAATAAATGTGGCTTTTGTGGGCCTAAGACCCTAAACCGGAGGATCGGTCTATATGGCAGCTATATCCAAATCTGAACCGATCTGGACCAAATTAAGGAAACATGTCAAAGGGCCTAAGACAACTCACTGTCCCAAATTTCAGCGAAATCGGACCATAAATGTGGCTTTTATGGGCCTTAGACCCTAAACCGGAGGATCGGTCTATATGGCAGCTATATCCAAATCTGAACCGATCTGGACCAAATTAAGGAAACATGTCAAAGGGCCTAAGACAACTCACTGTCCCAAATTTCACCGAAATCGGATAATAAATGTGGCTTTTATGGGCCTTAGACCCTAAATCGGAGGATCGGTCTATATGGCAGCTATATCCAAATCTGGACCGATCGGAACCAAATTGACGGAGGATGTCGAAGGGCCTAACACAACTCACTGTCCCAAATTTCAACAAAATCGGATAATCAATGTGCCTTTTATGGGCCTAAGACCCTAAATTAGCGGATCGGTCTATATGGGGGCTATATCAAGATATAGTCCGATATAGCCCATCTTCGAACTTAACCTGCTTATGGACAAAAAAAGAATCTGTGCAAAATTTCAGCTCAATATCTCTATTTTTGAAGACTGTAGCGTGATTTTAACAGACAGACGGACAGACGGACGGACATGGCTAGATCGTCTTAGATTTTTACGCTGATCAAGAATATATATACTTTATAGGGTCGGAAATGAATATTTCGATGTGTTGCAAACGGAATGACAAAATGAATATACCCCCATCCGTCGGTGGTGGGTATAAAAAGCATAACAAACTACAACTCAGCACTCGTCTGGTTGGCAATTGGTCGAACTCGCCCTCTCTCGCTCTCCCACTCTCTGTCTCGCTCTGCAAATGCAAGTCCAACAAACGTAAATACATTTCAATGGATTTTTAATTGCTCTTTCATCGGTTAATTCCTGATTGCATGACCATTGTGTTAATGTAATACATGTGCATGAACCTACAAGCGATTACATGACCATGCCTGCATTCCATACGTTAGCCACCATGCAGGATGCAAAAATATTTCTCAAAATTAAAGGGACAACATGTAGGGGAAGCTTGCATGAAGCGTAATTGTCGATAAGTGCTATTGAAAATTATTTTACATTATCGTAATTCCACAACAATCAGCTTGTGTACCTGTATGAATTGTACTTTGGTTGTTGTTGTTTTTTTTTTTGTTTTTTTGTAAAACGATAACAAGCGTGCTTGTCGCTGTTGTTTTACTTCTTAATTAAGCGAAAACACCGCAGGAGAAAATGCAACTACAAAAATACTCCTCAACTGTGTG